>NW_024431911.1:0-2530 GCF_017639785.1 Mesocricetus auratus
GTATCAACAAAAGTAACTGGACATAAATGAAAGGGAATTGATTGTCTGCTATATTCTTTGAATCTGTCTATTTAATAGTCTGGTTGGTAATAATGTCTTAGAATGGTGTAAAGAGAAATAAATTTATGTAGTTATTAACAAAGCAATGTAGAACAGCATCATATTAAGATTTAGTTCTAGACAGATGATCCTGATTTAAGTCCTACTTCAGTAGCACTCCCCACTATGGTCTTGTTGAACTGACTTTATATTCTGTCTTATTTCCTCAGACACAAAATGGAGGAGGTCATACTTAAAACATTATAAGAATGAGGTACTGGGTTACCTCCCTAAGAATGGTTTCTTCCAGTACTATCCATTTACCTGCGAATTTCAAGATTCCAATGTTTTATTTTTCTGCTGCTCTTCCACTGACAGAGAGTCTGGGAAACAGGAAAGAACCCAAAAGTTATGCATGGTACCCAAGAGAAGAGGAATGAGGCAAGATCCTCTGAACAGATGGGGAAAACAGCAAGGGGTGGGGGGGAGTGGGAGCTGGGAAGAAGAGAGGGGAGAAGAGGAAGAGAGAATAGGTCATGGGGGAACAGGAAGGTTGAGTGTGGGGGTAGAATAGAGGGAAGAGGGATCATAGGTTTGAAGACAGATAAGGCACCAGTGTGACCTCTAGTGATCTAATGGGATTAAACCAATTGGCAAGCTAAGCAATAGTGGAGAGACCACCTTGAATGCCCATTCCCAATAATGAACTTGATGTCTATAACCATCCTGGAGCCTTCATCTAGTGACTGATGGAAGCAGAGGCAAACACCCACAGTTAAACACTGAACTGAACCTAGGAACCCAGTGACAGAGAGAGAGGAGTGATGAGCAAATTGGCAAAGAATGGGCTGACAAAACCAGTAGAGACAGCTGATCTGAACAGCGGAGAACTCTTGGACCCCAGACTGACAGCTGGAAGGCCAGCATGGTACTGATCCAGAACCCCCGAATGTGAGAGTCAGTGATGAGGCCTAGGCAACCTATGGGGCCCTGAGAGTGTATCAGTGTTTATCCCTGGAATACAAACATATATCGTGTATCCATAACACAAAGAGGGATGCTCTCTCAGCCTGGACTCTTATGGGAGTGCCTGGACCCTACCCTGAGTGAAAAGACAGACTCTAGTATCCCCTATGTGGAAGGGATTGGCAGTAGTGTGGGAGGCTGGGGTAGATGATGAGGGAATGCAGGAGGAGGGGAGAAAGAGAGAACTGGGATTGACATATAAAACAAGCTATTTAAAATTAAAATTAAAAAATCTGAAGAATGAGGTACAAACTAATTTGAAAATGCAGAATGGAGGAAATAGATCAAAATGGACATCAAGTGTCTCATTTTGCATATAGCCTGTACGTGACTGTGATGTGGAAATCAAGTGTACTTTGGGTGACTTTTTGTTGTGTGAGCATCTTTGATTTGTAATAATCAACTGATTAACAACTTTGGCTGTTAGTTCTGAATCCTAGGCATGATAATTGCGGCTGCATCTTGGGAAATCCTTTCTATTCTTTGAATTTCAAATTTGTTTATTTATGAAATGGAAATGGACTCAGTACATTGAATGTGTCTGTGCTTTTATGCACATAAGTATACATATGTATCTACAAGAAACAATAATAACAAAGAGATCCTGATCTTAGGAGGGAGAACAGGAGGAGTTTGTAAAGGGAGAGCTGGCTTGGACTGATGTCAAAACAGTTCTCATGTCTTAAAACTAAAACTCAAGTAAAAAAATACCATTTTTGAAAGAATGTGAAAAAATTCTGTGTTCCAAATATCACCTACAACAGTGTTGTGTTTAATTAACACTTCATCCATTTTGTTCCCTCTTTGCTAAACTTCACTGTGGGGATACACTACACAGCTGATGATTAGAGAAAGTAAAGCATTTGCAATGAACAGGAAATGAATGCAAAATATTTTTGAATGAGTACAAATTTCTTCATCCATTAGGAAGTGTTGTCTTGATTATTTGCCTATACCCTATTGTGTAAGAATTCTTCTACAGCAGTCTAGTGATTTTGAGATGAGAAAAACCCTGTCACATGCGTGAATGAGAATTTCTTTAAATTTGAAGATGTCCAAAACAACTGTTGGTGTGCTAATAATTCTGGCACTAGCTGGAGCCCAAATCTTCCTTTTTCAGCTACAAGAGCAGTCACAGTTGAATTGCTGAGAGGTTTCCTGTCTGCAAAGGGCCCAAGCCTCTGTAGATCCACTGCAGGAAAACCTCATTTCTCTTCCCGAAAAAGCAACAATTCACCTCATCCGTCTGCCAAACGTCTCTCTACTGGTATTGATGACCTTGCAATTATCCCTAACAAGTATGTGTGTGAGAGGGAGCCATACTTTGTCAATCCTTTTTCTCTCTCTCCCAGGATTCCATCACTCAGAAGTTGGTGATGTGAAATGGTCTGTCAGGATTCCCTTAGAAGATGGAGGTGTGATTGTTTTATCAGTACTCCCTTAGAAGCTGTAGGAATGAGTGATA
>NW_024431912.1:0-4302 GCF_017639785.1 Mesocricetus auratus
GTGCAACCCCGGGAAGGGACCCCCGACCCACGGGGGTGAGGTGATGAGGGTCGCTACTAATTTGGTGGGCCTTCACGAGCAGATCCGATCTGGAAAGTGAACTTCAAGAGGTTAATGGAATCAGGCTCAAGACAACGTTCGCTGATCAAGAGCCTTTATTTTTTGGGGCACGCTGGAACTTATAGAGGAAGGACCTCAGGGGGTGGTACAAGCATGTCAATCAAGTCTCAATTCAAATATACACCAAATACGGTAAAGACAAAGCTGTAATTTTCCATCAGTCATTAGTTGCATTCCACAAATGCAACTTACCCTTGTCAGTGTAAGTCAGGTGCAGGAATTAGGGAGGGGTAGGAAGTATTCAATGGAACACTTTAATCTTTTGATAAAAGACAATTACTCTGTAAGGGAACTTACCCCTGGCTAGGCGGGTGGGCTGCCCTGTGTAAATTTAACTTTTATGGTTAGCCTTTTCCTTTGTCTCAAGAGCATGTGTGCTCGCAGTCATGTAGGCAGAAGGCCAAGAAACGGTTGACAGACTACATTTTGTTCAAGGTTCTAGCAGTCCCCAACAGCTGTGGTCATCAGAGAAAATGGGGACTTATTGCAGAAAATGATTCTTTAACATTGGGCTACACACAAAATATAAGGCATTTTCTTACACAGTAACTAGGGAGGACATAGCCCATTGTCAGTGCAGTCAACCCAGGGGTGGTTTACTTGGGTTCTATAAGAATGCAGGTTGAGCCAGTCATAGAGAACAAGCCAGTAAGCAGCACCCTCCATGATTTCTGCTTCAGTGCCGACTCCTGGCTCCTGCTCTGCTTGAGCTTCTGTCCTCACTGCTTTTGATGCATGATTAGATGGTGTGGGGCCCAGAACATCTTAAGCACACAGCTTCCATGACAGGCTTAATAAAATAACAGCCAAGAGTAGGCATGAGTTTCAATTTACTGTCAGCCAGCAATGGGATCCAGGAAAAACCATAAGCTGACATCACCCAGGGTAGGGGCAGTATCTAAGGGCAAAGGACCTGACTTTGCAAACATTGAACCATTATAGATATGATCTTCAGATGTTCTGGAGCCCAGCACCCACCTGTTTGCTTTTACCAATACCTTCCTAAGTAATGTCAGCCAATCATTCATCCTCAAACTTAAATGTCCCCCTCACCCCAACCACTGTTTGATAAAAATCTTAACCAGCCTGGCTTAGAGATCTCTGATTGTACCACTGCGTAGGACACATGGAGGACCCAAGCTTGACCTTGAATCTTGCATAAAGTCTCTATGCTTTTGCTTATGGATTCAGTCTCCAGGGTGATCTTTCAGAGATTCCCACAGTCTGGGCATAACAATGGAACTGTGAGGGAAATAATCCCTTTCCTCCTCAAGTTCCTGATTTTGGCCAAGTTGTTTAATCACAGAAATGACTAAGAAAGTGGTGGTCTGAATTGATAACTTCCAAATTCTGCCTTGAATTTTAAACTTCTCTTTAAAGCCCTTACATTCATGGAATTGTTCTATTTATCAGGCTATCCTCAAATTCGACAGACTGCCTGAGTTTTACTCATTGTGCTTCAAGTAAAGGCATGGATCAAACAGTCTAGCTGGAAATACTGTTTTTATCCCTGTCCCATTTATGAATGCTTGAAAATCTTCTATTTTCTTGGTTACTTAAAGAAGGTCATTTTACACAATCTTGTATATATAGCCTGGGTTACAAATGTGTCATTTTTTTCTGTAATATCAAAGGTATGTCCCACGATGTGCATGCCTGAAACTTCCTTGGTGTTATTCCCTAGACCATCCTGCATGATGTTTTCTAAAAATTTCTGGATGATGTCCCTATTTCTAGTGCTTGGAACACACTGTGATTGTCAGTGCGCTCCAAGAGTGACCTGTATTTTTTGGAACAAGTTTGTTTGTTTGTTTGTTTTCTGTGGTGCTGGGATACCTTTGCACATTTCCATTCATGTCATTTCACTTTCACTGTTTGAAGATCCCATGTTTATATAAGCATCTTAAGGAAAAAGCAGATAAGAGGGTCATGGATTGGCAGACACGTAGGAAGAAGGGACAGAGGATGAAGAGACTGCAATGAATTTGCACATGACCAGGGAGTCAGGAATCATGGCCTCATTCATTTGCATGTGGTGTCCAGGTGTGCTCACCTTTCCTGGAAATCAAACTTTTCAAGCTCACAGTGAGCTGGGACAAGACTAGATCCTCACTACTTCATCCCCATGAGAATGTCCTCCTTGAAGCTTCACCCTACAGGCTGTAACAGAGAACAGGAGGAGGGAACAAGCAGTTTCCCTGAATATTTGCAGTGTTTTGTAATGCTGCAGGAGCTGAAATTCCCAGGCCTCCTTCAGTTAGGCCAGGAGCTAGACAGCCAGGAATTACAGAGGCCCCAACCACAGAATGCCCCCACATATGGGGACAGTGAAAGATGACTACAGATAACTGAAGGGTGGAAAGGAGTTCCACCCTACACTTTCAATGATGAATTGAATGGAGTGGATGGGACATTAGACTCTTCTTGGTTGGAGGCCAAGATTGCAAGTGTGTTCCTGAAGTTGGGTCAATGAAAGTCTGCCAAATATGCTGGAATTTGAAGGTTATCCTCTGCCGTGGATCTGTCTCTCCTCCCTCTAAACTAACATGGAGAATCACACTGTGTGCCTTTTACCTAGGTTCAGCACAAGGGGAGCAATAGGTTCTGGGCTTGGATTGGGGCTGCAGATTAGAATGCACCCCAGTGTCATGTCATTATCGTATATAATTGGTGTCTCATTATTCAAATCTGATTCTCCCATGCCCCTCATAACTGTCTTAGTGAAGGGCCTGGGCATCTTCTGGGAGCTAGTTCCTGTAGCTGAAGCCTCTGCCAACTGATGGGCCAATGTGAGCAGCAGCAATTGGGGGATCGATGGAGGAGCTGGAGTAGTGAAGGGCCATTCTGTCCTCCACTTCAGATAATCTCATCATATATAGGAAATTCTGTGTGCAACAGTGATGCCTGGGCATCTGTAGACACACAGCACTCTGCAGTGTGACCTAGACCTGGTTGGCAGTAGAGGATATGGGAGAAGGCTTCCCTAGATCTAGTCCAGGACTCTGTGCATCCGGATTCTGTTGGGTTCTTTTTGCTTCTCTCTGATCACTCCTTATATGACCAGATCTTCCAGGAGGATTTCTCTGAGGAGGAGAATGTGTTACTAGCTCTGCAATACTTGAAACCTTGGTCCCAGTTCATCTTCCTCATCCCAAAGGTGAGGCTGAAGATTCCCAAATCCTGCACTCCCAGATCCTTGACTCAGTACCACCCTCATCCATCAGCATTCTACAGCTGTTCCTTTGGTGACCTTTGAATTCCCTCCTCTGCAGGATGAAGGTCAGCTCACTAAAGCATATACACAGATCTATGTGCCCCATGCTGGTGATCAGTGCTTTCCCTTGTGACTCTGAAATGACTGAGGTCTTCCTGAGCTGCTCTTGCCTTCTGAGGTTAGTGAGGTCTGGGAGGGAATTGGTGCAGGTTATAAGGCTGGTTGTAACACCCTGACTGAGGTCTGCTTTTATAGTCCATGGTGGCATGGCAGAATGATGACATTAGTTAGATCTGTGATTGGAAATCTGAAGCCTATATACATTTAACCAGAAAGACAAGAGGATTCAGAGAACATCAATACCAAAGGATACTGGATTAGAACCTATGGATCCCAAGAAATCAGGTTTCAGCTGCCACCACCAACTTCAGCATTGATCCCTCAACAGAAAAAAAGAGCGTACTGGCTTATATTATGAAATGCATACTTATATCTGTATGTTCATACATAAAGTACTAAATTCTCCCTTTCAATTGGTATACTGTTAATTGCACATATGATTTCTGGGCTGACTCTTTGGTCCTTGACAACTAGCAGTTGGTTCTTTTTCCCTGGGGAAGACCATCTCCTGCCTATGGGTCTGTTTATAGGATTTATACCATCTTGGTTTCACTTTCATGGGTCATTTATATCAGGAATTTCATCCTTTTTTAGGTTTTCCAGTTTTGTGAAATAAAGATTTAAAGTATGTCCTTATGATTCTCCCAATTTCCTCAGGATCTAATGTAAAGTCATCACTTTCATATCAAATTAATAACTTAGATATTCTCTCTCATTTAGTTGACTAGTTAGTCTAAGTGGCTGTCATTTAATTGATTTATTTGAGGAAACACATTGGCATTTTATTTATTCTACCTTTGGTTATTCCTGTTGCTCTCTGCTTCTAACACATTGATTTTATTCCTCAT
>NW_024431913.1:0-4114 GCF_017639785.1 Mesocricetus auratus
GCCAAAATCTATTTGTATTCTAGAGATTTAAATTATCTACTACCACAGGCCCCCAAAAATTGACAGGGCCTCCCCATTGATACATTCAAGGCTTATGGATTAGACCTATTTTGGTTTCCCAGATATCAGTCTGGGGTCAATAAGCTCCCACTTGTTCAGATGAGGTGTTTCTGTAGATTTTATCTTTCTTGTTTAGACTCATTTATTCATCACTCCTCCCACTCTGCAAATGGAATCCAGGAGTTCAGTTCAGTGTTAAGCTCTGGGTATCTGCTCCTGCTTCCATCAGCTACTGTATGAAGCCACTAGGATGGCTTGAATCTCATTATAAGGGAAGGGTGTTTAAGGAAATCTCTACACTATTGATTATATAGTTAGTGCTGTCATCCTTATAGATCTCTGAACAATTCCTTTCCCTAGTGTCAGATTTCTCTTTAATCCTATAATGGCTCCCTTTATAATGTTATCTCCTATCTTGGTCTCCTCTGTTCTTCGCTAGACATCCTGCTCCCTCATAAACTCCTCTCCCTTCTTCTCCCATTCTCTTTTGCCTAGCTAATTCTCCCTTTCTCCCAAGCACCAAATTTGCTCAAGAGGTCTTGCCCTTTGCACTTCTCTGAGGGAAAATTTATGGCACTCCTAGTGTCCTACTTTTCTCCCAGCTTCTATGGCTATGTGAATTTTAGCCTGGAAATCCTATGCTCCATGTCTAAAATTCATATGTTCACTCATATTTGTCCTTTTGTGACTGGGTTTCCTCACTCAGGATGGTTTCCTCTTGTTCCATCTATTTGCTTGTTAATTTCAAGATTCCATTTTTTTCTGTTTAGTAGTACTCCATTGTAAATGTACCACATTTTTTCTATCCACTCTTCAGTTGAGGAGCATCCAGGTTTATTCCAAGTTCTGACTATTACAAATATTGCTGCTATAGTCATAGTTGAACAGATGTCCTTATTGTATGAATGTGCAACTTTTGGGTATATGCCTAAGAGTGTAATTGCTGGATGTTTTGATAGACTGATTCCAATTTTCCTGAGAAATCTCCATATTGATTTCCATAGTGGCTCCACGAGATGGAACTCCCACCACCAGTGGAGGAATGTTCCCCTTTCTCCACATTTTCCCAGCATAAACTGTCATTGGTGCTCTTGATTTTATTCATTCTACCATGAGTAAAATTGTGTCACAGAGCTGTGTTGATTTGTGTTTCCCTGATGTCTTTGTATTTTGATCACTTTCTTAAATGTCTTTCAGCCATTCTAGACAGCTCTATTGAGAATCCTCTATTCATTTCTGTATTCTAATTTTTAATTGGTTTATTTGGTTTCTTGGAGCCTAGCTTTGTCTTTTCGTTTTTTGGTAAAGTGGGATAGTCTATCGCCTATTTTTTTGTGAGTTTAGTTATCTTCCTTAGGTTGGAGTTGTCGTTCTAGTACTTTCTGTAGTGCTGGATTATTGGATATGTACTGCTTATTTCTGGTTTTGTTGTGAAGTATCCTGTTTTCTCCATCTATAATGATTGAAAGTTTTTATGTATGTAGTAGTCTGAGCTGCCATCCATGGTCTCTTAGTGTTGGTAGAATATCTATCCAGGACCTTCTGGCTGTCAGAGTTTCTATACAGAAATAGGTGTAATTTTGGCAGGTTTGCATTTATATGTTACTTGATATTTTTCCATTACTGCATTTAATAGTCTATATTTATTCCATTTGTTTGGTGTCTTGATTACTCTTTGGCTAGGAGAGTTTTGTGACTATAGAATTTGGTGTTCTAGAGCATTGCTGTATGATCATTGGTATCACTTTCTCTATGTAAAGTTTTCTTGTATGATTTTGTTGAACATGTTTTCTGCAAATTTGAGGTGGCTTCCTTCCCACTCTTCTATACTTATTATTCTTGTGTTTGGCCTCTACATGTTTTCCCATATTTCATGGATATTTTGTGATTGGGATTTGTTGGATATAAATTTTCTTTTGTCAATGTATCTATTTCTCCTAATGAAGATTCAATGTCTGAGATTCTTGCATCTTTCTCTTGAATACTCTTTGTTGTGCTTGCATCTGTAATTCCTGGTATTTTACCCAGCTTTTCTCATTCCCACATTCCCTCAGACTGTATTTTTATATTGCCTCTATTTGAGCTCTCAAACCTTGCAATGTTTGAGTTGTTTCTTGCAATTTTTGGTTTGTCTTTTCTTATATTTAGTTAAAGGATTTTCCCATTTCCTATTTTAGAGGCTCTTTAATCTTTGTAAAGTTGTTTTTAAGGTCTTTCTCTTCTTCATCTGTGAAGGGATGTACAGGTGTTGCTGCTGTAAAGTTCCTATTTGTTTTCTGTGTTTTTAAATGTGTCCTATTACTGTCATCTTTACATTCTTTCTTCCAGTATGTGCAAGTAGTTGGGGAATCTTCCTCTCCTGGTGGGTACATGTCCAAGATTATTTTCCGTGGGTACAAGCAGGTCCCATAATCTGACGGGTCTCACGGTGGATGCAGGATGGTCTGAGCCACTCCCTCTCCATTTGGGTGGGAGCTGGAAAAGCACAGCAATGTCAGCAGACATGATACTTTTTGGTGACCAGGGTTTGAGTATACCTGCCTGTAATCCACAGACCTAGAGATCCTAGACTGGGCAAGCAGAATTCGAGCCTTAGACAGGGCCACAATATCATTTCTACCCATAGTGGGGGTGGGTGTAGCCCTTCGATATCAGCAGACTCATGGTTGCTTGGTCTACCAGGGGCAGGTCACGCTTGGTTAATGGATCACATTTTGTTTATAGGTGAGGTCTCTAACTCAGAGTTCTGCCTCTCTTTTACTGCCAGGTTTTGGGAATGTAGGACTGCAAACTATGTTGAATATTTCAAGTTGTTGGGTTTTATTTTTAGAGAGTAGATAAGTGAAAGGATTTTTGCAGTACTGGAATTCACTCTGTAGTGCACCAAAGCTACAAACTCACAAAGATCTGCATGCTTCTGTCTCCTGAGGGCTAGGGTTAAAAATATGTGCCATCAATGCCTGGCAAGAAACAGTCTTAATCGAAATTCAAAAGTAAACCTGTCATTGAGAGAAATGAAAAAGAAAAACACGAGGTGTAATGGCTCAGTCTAATAATCTCTGCACTTGAATATTCAGATTTGGAATGAAAATTGTGACTTTTGACCAAATAATAGGCCTCCTACAAAAAACAATGATATGGTTCTGGAGAGATTGCTCATTGTTTTTAACCACATGCTGCTGTTGCTACTGTACTCAACTTTGGTTACCAACATCCACATAGGTAACAATTGTGTATTGCTCTCTTTCTAGGGTATCTGAAGCTCTTTTCTACCTTTCTTGGTCCCAAAAAATTCCATTTGCTATACATGTGTACATTATGCCAAAACACATACAAAAAATAAATAAAAATTATTAAATATAACTGTGCATATTGGCACTGAAAATTCCAAAAACAATCACATAATCATACGGCTTGCTATTTAAAATACAAAAAAATTATGTATTCTAAACTTTGTCATAAACAAAATTTAACATATTTTACAAATTTGAATTTAATTTTTTCCTGAATGAATGTCTGTATGGCACACAAGTTCCTGGTGCTAGTGTCGACCAGAGGCAGAAATAGTATCCTCAGGAACTGGAGTTACATTATTCGGACAAGACATTCACAGCAATTCTGCAGGAGGAGGAGCCAATGCTCAATAATTTGAGTCATCTTCCCAGCCACTCAATAAATTCAAATATACTGGCTTATCCTCAAGGAAACCTAGGATGAAGCTAATTTGAACATAAAGAAGTCCACATTTAAAGGAAATCCAAAACCTTAAAACATTGAGCCATTCTTGAAATTTTCTTGGTAATTGGTTTCCTTTTGTAAAAAGCAAAGGTTTAAAGAAAGATTTTTCTATTACCAGGCAGCAAGCCAAGGAAATAGTAAGAAAATGCCCCATTTTCTCATTCTGCAATAAAACTCTGTTACTAATAGTTTGTAATCCCAAAGATATTTGCAGGTTCTTTGCTGTTGACATGTTGTTTCTTATGAAATTCTGAAGGTTCCAACACACTTCTCATTAGTAAGTGATCAATCTCATCATTGCCATTGCCTTATGCTA
>NW_024431914.1:0-4173 GCF_017639785.1 Mesocricetus auratus
GCACCCACACCCACACCCCTCGCTGTGTTCCTCATCTGTTCAGAGGATCTTGCCTCAATTCTCTTCTCTTGGGTACCATGCATATCTTTTTGGTCCTTTCCCGTTTCCCACACTCTCAGTCAGTGGAAGTGCATACTAGCACTATCCTGATCCATGTCTAAAATCTGTACATGAGTGAGTACATACCATTTTTGTCTTTTTGTGACTGGTTTACCTCACTCAGGATGGTTTTGTCCATTTACCTGCGAATTTCAAGATTCCATTTTTTTCTGCTGATTAATACTCCATTGATTATATGTACTGCATTTTCTCTATCCACTCTTCAGTTTAGGGGCATCTGGGTTGCTTCCAGCTTCTGACTATGACAAATAATGCTGCCATGATCATCGTGGAGCAGATGCCCTTGTTGTATGAATTTGCCTCTTTTGGATATACGCCTAAAAGTGGAATTGCTGGGTCTTGTGGTAGATTGATTCCCATTTTCCTGAGGAATCTCCATACTGATTTCCAAAGTGGCTGTATGAGTTGGCACTCCCACCAGCAGTGGAGGAGTGGTCCCCTCTACACACATGCTCTCCAGCATAAATTGTCTTTGGTGCTTTTGATTTTATCTATTCTAACAGGATTAAGATTGTATCTCAAAGTTGTTTTGGAATGCATTTCCCTGATGGCTACAGATGTTGAGCACATTCTTATGTGACTCTTGGCCATTTTAGCCTCCTCTATTGAGAATTCTCTGTTTAGTTCTGTACCCCACCTTTTAATTAGATCCTTTGGTGATTTGGAGACTTGCTTCTTGAGTTCTTTTAAATTTTGGGGATTAGCCCTCTGTCAGATGTGGGGTTAGTGAATATCTTTTCCCATTCTGAGCACTGCCTTTTTGTCTTGTTGACTGTATAACTTGCCTTACAGAAGCTTTTTAGTTTCAGGAGGTCCCATTTGTTAATTGTCAATCTTAGTGCCTGTGCCACTGGTGTTATGTTCAGGAAATGGTCTCCTTTACTTACTCATTGAAGAGTATCTCCCACTTTCTCTTCTAAAAGTATCAATGTGGCTGGATTTATGTTGAGATCTTTGATCCATTTGGACTTAAGTTTTGTACAAGGCGATAAACATGGATCTATTTGCAGTCTTCTGCATACCAGTACCCAGTTATGCCAGCACCATGTGTTGAAGATGCTTTCTTTTTTCCATTGTATAGTTTTAGCTTCTTTGTCAAAAATCAAGTGTTCATAGTTGTGTGGGTTACAATCAGGGTTCCCAATTCGGTTTCATTGGTCTACCTGTCTATTTTGCGCCAATACCAAGCTGTTTTCAGGACTATAGTTCTATAATAGAGCTTGAAGTCAGGTATGGCTTTACCTCTTGAAGTTGCTTTATTGTATAGGGTTGTTTTGGCTCTCCTGGGCCTATTGTTTTCCATAAACGTTGATTAATATTCTTTCCAGGTCTGTGAAGAATTGTGCTGGAATTTTGATAGGGATTGCATTTAATCTGTAGACTGATTTTGGCAAGATTGCCATTTTTATTATGCTGATCCTACCAATCCAATAGCATGGGAGATCTTTCCGTTTTCTGGTATCCTCTATTATTTTTTTTTACTTTACAACTTAATGTATTTTATTCTGTCACACACATGGACACAGTGTATGGAACACGGACACAGACAAAGGATGGATTTTTGGGAAGTTCATTTAGGCTGGCAGTTGTTTCACTTTTTGTGCTAGGATGTTAACATATAGCGCAGACTGTTGTTGAACTTCTGTCTTTCTTTTTTTCCATCTGGTTTTCATTTATTCATTTTTGTATTTTAAATGGCTTGTTTTACATGTCAATCCCAGTTCCCTCTCCCTCCCCTCCTCCCGCACTCCCCTTTCCCCCCACCCTCCTACCTTATTGCCAAATCCTTCCACATAGGGGATATCTATAGTCTGTCATTTCACTCTTGGTAGGGTCCAGGCACTCCCCTAAGAGTCCAGGCTTAGAGAGCATCAATCTTTGTGCTATAGGAACATGATGACTGTTTGTATTCCAGGGATAGACACTGATCCACTTCTCAGGGCCCCTGAGATGTGGATCAGTGTCTATTATTTCTTTCTTTAAAGACTCAAAGTTCTTGATATACAGGTCTTTCACTTCCTTGGTTAACATTATCCCCAGATATTTGATGCCTATTGTATAGGGTGAGGTTTCCCTTATTTCTTTCTCAGTCACTTCGTCATCTGTATATAATAGGGCCACTGATTTTTTTGAGTTTACTTTGTATCCTGCCACTTTGCTGAAGGAGTTTATGAGCTCTAGGAGTTCCTTGTGTACTAGGACTCCAGGAGGACTTTGTGTAGGAGAAACACAGGGTGTCAAGATGTAACTGCAATAGCCGTAAGAAGTAAGGAACGATTCTCCGGTAAGAGAAATACTTATATTAACAATTATGTGGTGAATACTTAAGTCAGACGTAGCTAGTATAAAACAAGCAAGGCCAACAACTTTATAATTAATACAGCATCTTGTGTGTTAATTGGGGACTACAACGTGGCATAGCCCAGGCAATTATTGGGGAAAAACCTAATTGTCACACAAGGAAAAGTCTTCTCTCTAAAGTAATTAGGCTTGCATGTGTTGTTCCTGAATATTTACCCAGTTTTTATCATTCCAGCATTCCCTAAGTCTGTTTTTTTATTGCCTCCATTTGGGCTTTCAAACCATGTGCTATTTGTTTCTTCCAATTTGGGGGTTTTCTTTATTTCCATTTCTTTAAATATTTTCTTGATTCCTCTTTCAGTGTCTCTTTCATCTTCTCAAAGATGCTGTTTATGTAATTTCTTTTTCTTCATCTGTGTATGGATATTCAGGTCTTTCTGGAGTACTGTCCCTAGACTATTTTTCAGGCATTTTTTCTGTTTTTGAATATGTACTAATAATATAATCTTCCTATCCCTATTTCCAGTGGGTGCAGGGAGCCTCACTTTCTCTTCTGGTGGTTATCAGTCCAAGGTTCTTTTACCATGGGTTCAAGCAGGTTCAATATTCTGAAGTTTCAATACTCATGATTTTATGCAGAAGGCAGAACCCTCTCTTACCACCAAGTAATTGAAGACAATTATTGGTGTTAGAACATGTAAGCCTAAGGTGAATATCAGGGATGATATTCTATCTTGAATACAATCAATTATAAATATTTTGAATACTTCCTTGAGGGACTTAATGGAATGTTAACACACTTGAGACTTAGTGATTATTTGAACAGCATGCATAAGCAGGTTTATTATATTATTAGGCCTACCAATAATGTTTAGACGAAGTTTAGACCAAGTATAGGAATTTTTGTTTCAAAGAGACCATGAAGGGTATTTGTTCCCAAACTTCATAATGTTATGTCATATTTGTTATGTCACTAGAGTAGAACTTCACAAGAATGAAGTGGTCATCTGGAAGAAATCAATTCTCAGCAATTCTGAGATCTTATGTGGTAAAACAGCAGCATCAAACATCGCTTTCTCTTCATAATTTTGCAAAAACATGCTTTCCTTCACAGGCAATTGGCTTTTGTGCAGGCTCCTACCAAGCTGGCTTTTCTGAAGCCACCTCCCAAAAATGATTAGCTGCATCTTTAAGAAACAAACCTACCCACTTGCGATCGTTTCCTGCAATCCTCAACACTTAGGGTAGAGTACACATTGGTCTGGCTTGTTTTTCTGTATCTTTTAAAATCCACTAGAAGTTGAACTGAGAAGTACACTGTGAAGTCAAGATTTCTCCAATTTCCTATACATATTAATTTGGATAAAATAAAAGTGTAGCAAAGCTTGAGCTCAGGTCGGATATGCATGGCATGTATTAGATGCCAGGCAGGAGTGAGGTACCATGCAAAATGAAAGTACAGGCCCTACAGGAGCATATACAACACAGTATTTTGGGCTCATATTGTTTCTACAGTACACAAACCTGCCAGAATTCAACTCCTCAACCCCAAGTTCCTCATATAACAAGAAAAGTGTTTTCACAGGAAGAAAATGCACACTATAAAGACCCTGTAATCTGCATAGTTAATTCCACATATGGGAGATTCTAAAGGGTTTACAATATTTAGTTGGAAGAAATAAGTGCTGCAGGTTTTGCTTTGTGCCCCAGCAGAGATTCCTGGATTGGGAAACCTGACTTCTGCTGAGATAT
>NW_024431915.1:0-4407 GCF_017639785.1 Mesocricetus auratus
CCCGTGGGGTCTGATCCCTACATCTTCCCTTTTTGTTGTTGTTGTTGTTGTTTTGTGTTTTATTTTAATTTTATTTTCCAGTTTAAATTTAGATAAGAATCAAGGTTGCTTCACAAGTCAGTTCCAGGTCCCTCTCCCATTCCCTCCCTTCCTCCCGTGCCCTCCCCCCCGTTATCCCCTCATTTCTCCAGGGAGGGTGAGGCCCTCCATGGGGGTGTCCATAGTGTGTCATTTCATATACGGCAGGGCCTAGACCCTTCCCCAAGAGTTCAGGGTGAGAGTGCACCTCACATTGTTCTATTGGAGTCCAAAGTCCGTGTGTATACTTGGGATGGGTACTGATCTGCTGCCCAAGGCTCAATAGAATCCCTAGGCCTCTTCACTGACACCCAGATTCAGGGGGTCTTGATCAGTCCCATGCTGGCTTCCCAGGCTAATGCCTGGGATTCAAGAGTTAACCTTTGTCTGGTCAGCTGTTTCTGGGGGTTAGACCAGCCCAGTCTTAATCCCTTTGATCATCAGTCCTCCCTCTCTGTTACTGGCTTTCTTGGGTTCAGCTCAGTACTTAACCAAGGGAGTCTGCCTCTTCTTTGATCAGCCATTAAATAAAGTTTCTGTTTCCCAGACTCTCTGGCCATAGGATTGTAGGCTGGCACTCCCCAGATCTATGTCTAAAATCCATATATGAGAGAGTACATGCCATGTTTCTCTTTTTGTGACTGGGTTACCTCACTCAGGATGGTTTCTTCTAGTGTCATCCATTTGCCTGCGAATCTCATGATTCCATTATTTTTTTCTGCTGAATAGTACTCCATTGTGTAGATGTACCATATTTTCTCTATCCACTCTTCAGGTGAGGGACATCTAGGTTGCTTCCACATTCTGGCAATTACAAATAAAGCTGCTATGAACATACTGGAACAGACATCTTTGTTGTATGAATGGGCATCTTTTAGATTTATGCCTAAGAGTGGAGTTGCTGGGTCTTGTGGTAGGTTTATTCCCATTTTTCTGAGGAATCTCCACACTGATTTCCAAAGTGGCTGAACCAGTTGGCACTCCCACCAGCAATGGAGGAGTGTCCCCCTTTCACCACATCCTCTCCAGCATAAATTGTCATTGGTGTTTTTGATTTTAGCCATTCTGACAGGGGTGAGATGGTATCTGAGAGTTGTTTTGATTTGCATTTCTCGGATGGCTAAGGATGTTGAGCACTTTCTCAAGTGCCTCTCAGCCATTTTAGACTCCTCTATTGAAAACTCTCTATTTAGTTCTGCAGCCCACTTTTTAATAGGGTCCTTTGGTGTTTTGGAGACTTGCTTCTTGAGTTCTTTGTAAATTTTGGAGATCAACCCTCTGTCAGATGTGGGATTAGTGAATATTTTTTCCCATTCTGTGGGCTGCTTTTTTGTCTTGCTGACTGTGTCCTTTGCCTTACAGAAGCTTCTCAGTTTCAGTAGGTCCCATTTATTAAGTTGATCTTACTGCCTGTGCTACTGGTGTTATGTTCAGGAAGCTGTCTCCTGTACCAATTCGTTCAAGGGTACCACCCACTTTCTCTTCTAAGAGGTTCAGTGTGGCTGGATTTATGTTGAGGTCTTTGATCCATTTGGACTTAAGTTTTGTGCATGCCGATAGACATGGATCGATCTGCATTCTTCTACATACCAGTCTCCAATTATGCCAGCACCATTTGTTGAAGATGCTTTCTTTATTCCATTGTATATTTTTAGCTTGTTTGTCAAAGATCAGATGTTCGTATGTGTGTGGGTTAATACCCGGGTTTTCAATTCGATTCCATTGGTCTACCTGTCTATTTTTGTGCCAATACCAAGCTGTTTTCAGGACTATAGCTCTATAATAGAGCTTGAGGTCAGGGATGGTGATGCCTCCGGACGTTGCCTTGTTGAACAGGGTTGTTTTGGCTATCCTGGGTCTTTTGTTTTTCCATACAAAATTGATTATTGTTCTTTCAAGGTCTGTGAAGAACTGTGCTGGGATTTTAATGGGGATTGCATTGAATCTGTAGATTGCTTTTGGCAGGATTGCCATTTTTACTACATTGATCCTACCTAACCAAGAGCATGGGAGATCTTTCCATTTTCTGAGGGCTTCTTTAATTTCTTTCTTTAAAGATTCAATGTTCTTACGATACAGGTCTTTCACTTGTTTGGTTAGCATTACCCCAAGGTATTTTATGTTGTTTGTGGCAATTGTAAAGGGTGATGTTTCTCTGATTTCTCTTTCAGCCCTTTTATCATCTGTATATAGTAGGGCTACTGATTTTCTTGAGTTGATCTTGTAGCCTGCCACTTTGCTGAAGGTGTTAATCAGCTGTAAGAGTTCCCTGGTAGAGTTCTTTGGGTCATTGATGTAAACTATCATATCGTCTGCAAACAGTGAAAGTTTGACTTCTTCCTTCCCAATTTGTATCCCCTTGATCCCCCTTTGTTTTCGTATGGCAATAGCTAGAACTTCAAGTACCATGTTGAAAAGGTATGGAGATAGTGGACAGCCTTGTTTTGTTCCTGATTTTAGAGGAATTGCGTTGAGTTTTTGTCCATTTAGTTTGATGTTGGCTGTTGGTTTACTGTATATAGCTTTTATTATGTTTAAGTATGTCCCTGTTGTCCCAGATCTCTCCAAGACCTTTATCATGAAGGGGTGTTGGATTTTGTCAAAGGCTTTTTCAGCATCTAGTGAGATGATCATGTGATTTTTGTTTTTCAGCTTGTTTATATGGTGTATTACGTTGATGGATTTTCGTATGTTGAACCATCCCTGCATTCCTGGGATGAAACCTACTTGATCGTGGTGAATGATTGTTTTGATGTGTTCTTGGATCCGATTTGCCAGTATTTTATTGAGTATTTTTGCATCAATGTTCATGAGGGATATTGGTCTGAAGTTCTCTTTCTTAGTTGTATCTTTGTGTGGCTTGGGGATCAAGGTTATTGAAGCCTCATAGAAAGAGTTTGGCAAAGACCCTTCTGCTTCTATTGTGTGGAATACTTTGAGAAGAATTGGTATAAGCTGTTTGAATTTCTGGTAGAATTCTGCACTGAGGCCATCTGGACCTGGGCTTTTTTTTGTTGGGAGACTTTTGATGACAGCTTCTATTTCCATAGGGGTTATAGGTCTATTTAAATTGCTTATCTGTTCTTGATTTAGTTTTGGCAATTGATAGCTGTCCAGGAAGTCATCCATTTCCTTTAAATTTTCGAATTTTGTGGAGTACAGGTTTTCAAAGTATGACCTAATGATTCTCTGGATTTCCTCAGAGTCTGTTGTTATGTCCCCCTTTTCATTTCTAATTTTGTTAATTTGCGTGTTCACTCTCTGCTGTTTGGTAAGTTTGGACAAAGGTTTATCTATCTTGTTGATTTTCTCAAAAACCAACTCTTCGTTGCGTTGATTCTTTGTATTGTTTTCCTGGTTTCTACTTTATTGATTTCAGCCCTCAATTTGATTATTTCCTGGCGTCTACTCCTCCTGGGGGATTGTGCTTCTTTGTGTTCTAGAGCTTTCAGCTGTGATGTTAATTCTCTGGTATAACTGTTCTCCTGTTTCTTCATGTGAGCATTTAGCGCTATGAACTTTCCCCGTAGCACTGCTTTCAAAGTGTCCCATAGGTTTGGGTATGTTGTGTCTTCATTCTCATTGAATTCGAGGAAGTCTTTAATTTCTTTTTTTATTTCCTCTTTGACCCAGGGATGGTGCAGTTGAGCATTATTCAATTTCCATGAGTTTGTAGGTTTTCTGCAATTTGTGTTGTTGTTGAATTCTAATAGTGTTTTCCTCAGTGGGACAAGGCTGGCTCAGTAAGTCAGGAATAGAAAACAGGATAACCTTGGACTGGAAAAGGGGATGTACCAGTTGATTGTCCAGCAACTCACAGAGACCCCGTGGGGTCTGATCCCTACATCTTCCCTTTCTTAATATATAAATTAGCACCTTTCTTGGGTGATTAGGATGTTATTGACAACCTTACCTATCACCAGAATAATGACTCAGGCTGTTTGACCCTGTTTATCGTGTTGCCTGGCATCCCTATTTCTCACCTATAATTGGCTGCCTAATTTTTCTATAGGCTCAACCATAGTTGAGCTGAAGGATTCTCTGTGGTACTTGAGTGAAAAATTTTACCTGGCCTTTACTAGCACGAAGATGCCTTAGCCAATTGATGCATATGATAGTAAGTCCTATGGCTACAAGGCCCTGACCGGAGGCCCTTATTCATATTTTGATTAAGTTTCTTGCTATCAGAGATACACCATGGGTGATCTCTCCAGAGTATGGAGGATCTTGGGTATTTTTCATGCTAGTAATTTTTTGGCCAATTAATGAATATAAACTTTGGCAGGTGTAATACAAATGCACAGCAGGGATATATATATATATATATAT
>NW_024431916.1:0-1724 GCF_017639785.1 Mesocricetus auratus
TAAAATGAATGGAACAAAAAAAACACTCTGAGAAAGGTAACTCAATCACAGAAAGATAAATACAGGATGTACTCAGTAATATATGGATTTTAGACAAAGTGAATAGGATTACCAGCCTGCAATCCACAAGTCAGAAATGCTAGGAAACAAGGATGACCCTAAGAGTGAGATACATGGCACTCGGAGATGGGAAAAGGAACAAGAGCCCCTCAAGCATGGGGGAGAGGGGAAAGGGCTAGGGGAAAATGAAGAGGAGCAGAGGAGGACAGAGGAGAACATGAGGATACAGGAATCTGTGGAAGACTAGAGGAGAGCAAGAAAAGATATAATATAATAGATGGAGCCCTTATGTGTTTAAAGAGAAATCTGGCCCTAGGGAAGTGTCCAGAAGTCTACAAGAATGGCATCATCTAACAATCTATGCAATAATGGAGAGGCTACATTCAATGCCCATCTCTGATAATGACATTGATGACTCCCTTATATGCCATCCTAGAGCCTTCATTAAGTAAGTAATGGCAGCAGAAGCAGATACCAACAGCTAAACACTGAACTCCTGAAAACCAGTGGCAGAGCGGGAGGAGTGATGAGCAAAGGGATCAAGACTAGACTGGTGAAATCCACAGAAGGAGCTGACCAGAAAATATTGGAGCTCATGCCCCTCACACTCATAGCTAGATTAGAACTCAGAGTTCTAATCTAGAACTGCTGAACTTCTGAGTCAGGGATGAGGCCTTGGAAATCAATGGGACATCTGATAGTAGAAGAGTATTTATCCATAGCACATTAATGGAATTTTAGAGACAATTCCACATAGTGGGTGACTCTCCATGTCTTGACAAATGGGGGAGAGCCTAGGCTATGCTCCAAATTATATAACAGACTTTGAAGATCCCCCATGAATGCCTCACCCTCCCTTGCAAGCAGAAAGGGGATGTAATAGGTGGCTGTTTGTGGTAAGCTGAGGAGGTAAATGTAACTGGGATGGACATGTAAAACAAAATTTTTTCTAATTTATTTTAAAAAATAGATCAAAAAAGAGATCACAAACCTGGAACTACATGGATATATTCTGTAAAAATATAGAACGAATCAAAACAGTAACAAATGTACAGGAAACACTATAATCCCTCAGTATTCATCCCAAGGTGAATGCTCAATGTCATGATATTTATGTTCTGATGTCTCCATCATTAACGATCATGAATCACATAATCTCACAATGAATACTTTGCTGAAAAAAGGAAAAAATACAATGAGAACAGTTTATATACACTGAAAGTCATCAGACTTGAGTTAGTCTCTACTACCATCAACAGCATTCATTGCAGAGACTCGTGGCAAGTTCTACTGCCCTGTTTGTCATTTCAAGAGGTTACCAAGATGTGGTCACTATTTTTGATGAAGATGAAGAGACAAGGTTTCCCTAAATATCTTCGACTTGGATCAAATTCACTGTTCTCCTAAACACAACTACTATCAGGCCCTCACATCAGGCTTCATCCAGATAATTCCACTTAATTCTTGTTCTCATTTCCACCTCTTTCCTCTCAGTTTTGATATTACAACCTTGTATGCCAAAACATCTGAACCCACAATGCCAGGAAACAGCCAGGTTTCCTCAACCTTATCTCTCCACATCTTCATATCTCACCTTCTCTGCCTCCTCCCTCACACTGCCATTCTTCTTTCCTGTGAACCTCTACTTCTTCCTTTTAATGTCT
>NW_024431917.1:0-20136 GCF_017639785.1 Mesocricetus auratus
GAAGAGTAAGCTGTAGCAGTGTCAAAAAAGCATTCTTTGAATATCAACATTTCTCAGACTAAATTGTCTAGAGTCTGCATGGGGACTTAGGTATTTCTTCTGCTCTTTCTTGTAAAATTTCCTAGTCTTGAAAGCATTCTGTCACCTCTTTTCAAGGACCAGTCTCCTGGTGTTCAAATTGACAGTTCAATGTGTTGTTGCCACTTCGCTCTTATCAGGTGTAGCATATGAATGGAATGGAGGTACAGCCTAAGAATGTAGCTGAGAGATATTGAACTTGCAAATCACCTGCCATGTCCTATTTTCAATCTTTTAGACTGACGATGTGGAGTTTCATGGAGACGGTGGTCTTTATCTAGTACTTTGAGTAATCAATCTCAGGATTTTGATCTTTTGGGAAAACAATGGACTTTACTGCCTGACCGGTCTTGTGGAATTCAAGGATTCCAGGCTACTCTCTCAAAGAATCCAGGATCTGACAATAAAAGATGTTCTCCTGGGAGTTCTTGGTTTTAAATCTTACAATAAAGTGGTGGTTAATGGAGGACCATCATAAAAATGGGAGCAACAAGATGGAGGGGTTGTGCCATCTCTAGGCTTTTCATCACTATACTTCAACACCTGCGCATTATTTTTAAGTACTGTACACAATCTCTGTGTGACCTGACTTGTCAGTTTCATCACATTGAGTCTGGTGATCATTTTCTGCATCTGTATGGCTTCTCCACCCACCTATAAACATGTTCTTGGAGTGACATGTCAGGATGTTTTGGATTCTCAAGAAAGATCTGCATGCCTGTGGACTCTGGTAATTGCTTCCCAGCTTCTAAACCCACAGACATGTGAATTCTGCAAGTAAGTTGAATGGAGACTCTGCATCTGTTAATCAGCCTGAGGGAGTTCTTTACTTGTATTATGTGCTGAGCAGACAGGGGAAGCAGATGGGTAAAACATGCAACTATGTTCAGGGGAGTGAGAGCTGAAATCCCCTGGGTCAAAATATACTGGTGGGTCACTGAGTCACAGGCAAGCAGCATTCTGAAACAATTTTAGAGCTCAGAGTGATCTGTATATCCTTTATGGTTGGTCACAATGCAAGTTTATGTGTTTTCATCAATCCACAGTTGATCCTGGATAGCTAACACCAACCCCAGCCCTCAACAAACAAAAGGAAGTAAAACAGCACATGAACAGTCTTTTCAGCCAGCAAGAGCAGGTGACCAGAGAAACAAATGAGTTGTGATATTTTCTCATCTCCATCACTGAAATATCCCTTTAAATAAGTATTATTTTTTTCAATGCCATGGTGACCATCTTGCCCCAAAATTTTGCCCTTAGTTCATTTCACCAAAGACCTGAGCATCTGTATTTCTACACATTTAGCATTTTCCTTTGTCCAACACAGAATATGCAAATGTTTCCCAGAAGCAGAACCTTATTGGTTCCCAGGCCCATGTGGTCTCTGTGATTCACTGGCCAGCCAATAGGTGCATCCTGTTTTCCAGTCCAAGTTCATCCTATTTTCTAGTCCTGGCTACTGCCCCAGTCTTTTCCCAGTGACATCAATATCTAGCACTGAAAGAAACATGATCTCTGCCACCTAGGGTATTTCCACTGTGCTTCTACTCTACAATGAAGAAGAGACCTTGTAACAAAAAAGCAAGACATCTTCTCTTTCATTTCAATCTGCAGGTATTCACCTGCTATATTAGACTTGCTCATGGCATGGAGGTCCCACCGAGATTTTCAGAGACTTGTTAAGATTGATAAAGTTCAGGAGAGAAGCTTTATTTGAAAAGAATAAACAGCCAAAAAATGAAAAGAGAGACTTGTGAAGGAAAGGCATTTTAAATGTTCCTCATCTTTTAACAGTTAGTAAAATTGAATAGTTAAATCTCCAGGTTTTCACTCAACACAAAGGTCAGGAAAGAAAGGGGAACCTTAAAGACTGCCCTTAGAGGTTAAGTGGGTGGATCGGATTAAATCTCCAGGCTTTTGACTGACACCAAGATCCAGAAAGAAAGGTGACCCAAAGGTCATGCTCAGAGGCTGGCCAGCAGGAAAGGATATCTGATAGTGTATTTCAAAATGGGTATCTCATCTTCTAAGACAGTATTGATAGATCAGTTAATAGACTTGTTAAAGAGGCAGGGTACCACCATTAAGCCAAAGACAGATAAGATTCTATTTTAGCTTCGAAAAGACAAGTCCATGGATTTTACACTTAGGAGGGGTTAATAGTCATGATTGGGAACAAGTTAAAAATGTTCTCTAAACAAATTTGGTTGCTTTATCTCAGGTAGGGAGTGCTCTACAGTCTCCTAACTTTCTTCATCAGAATAACAGGAGTCAACGAAAGCATCTTTGTTTAACTAGAGTGACTATACATCAAAACTGTCAAACGATGAGGTGCACCCACAATACTTATATACCTCTAATGTAAAAATGAGCCCTTGAGGACTAATTCAAAATCATTTATCACAAATGGTTATTAATCATATTACAGAATTTGGCAATCTAAAATGTGCACATGGCAATTGTTAGGTATCCAGGTTTATTGATGGCCACTAAACAAAAGGGAAAGCCAAAATACATGCGTCAAAAGATAAAAACAGGGGTAGTAGGGTCTCCAGTTCCTGCATGATTCATTAAGTCATGCATTCCTCGTTTTAGTTTTTAAAAATATGGATGCCACTGAGCTATCTGCTACACACAGGTTCAGGCAAGATGGAAATTAAGTGATTTTGCATAAAGTCGTATGGAGGCACTTATGCCCTACAAAGGAGACAAGATTTTGCCCTAATTTGAGTTCTAGGTTGTATTTGTGTTTTCTTACAGGTAAAAATAAAACTCAGTGGTTTCCCGAACATTTGGTAAGATACATATAAATCAGAAATTCCAAAAATGAAACCATGGGAGCCTGCCCCAGCCAGTTAAAGTGAGATCCACTGAAACTATGTTACTGACTCTTGATATCATTGAATCTACAGCCTGAGAAACAAAGGAAACAGTCAATTCACTATTTCCAGTTTCTCAACAGGCCTGCTCAATCAACATCCAAGACCTTTAAATTTTCATGACAGAGCAGAGAAAGGACTGAAAGACTAGCAATTTTCCGATGACATACCTTGAAACTCAGAATTAACTTTGCCAGTTTTCTTCCCTTTGGGGAAAAAGGGACACATTTAAAATGATTGGACACTGGTATGGACAGTGAAGAGTAGTGTCAAAAGCCCCTTTTCATTGTTTGAGCATGACATGACTGCTTTAAAAGCTCTTACAGTAGTGTAATATCAGCCTTGGTGGTTCATATTCCTAGAATCATGCCTATGCTAATCTATTTCTACTGAGAAACACAACTTTCCCTAATGCAGCAACAAAACACACTTTGGCATCACTGTTGGTGTGATTGTAGTTAATTGCTTTTGCTGTTATAGCAGCCATTGTATGTAGGACTGCCATCTCCCAGTCTGTTACTATAGCCAGGACATCAGATGAAACATAAGAGGAGGCAACAGTGGCTCTCAGCTCTCTGAGACCCTTAAATGACTTAAGCCAGGTAGGAATTTTAATCTTGATCAACAAATATCCTTAAACCTGTTTGCCTATCCTGGTGCACATTTGTATTACCCTGGACAAAGTGTATACACATCAATTGGCAAATGAACAAGACACATTATCCTCCAATCTCTGGAGAGATCATCGTTAGGGGATCCCAGATGGCAAGGCACTTAAACAAAGAATGGGCTGGGTCCACATCTCTTGGCCTTGTACTCATTGGAGCTTTTATCGTATACTCCATTTGACTAAGGCACCTCGGCACTAGACAAGCCCAGGCTCAATTTGTCACACAAGGACCACAGAGAATCATTAAGCACAACTATGTTTCATTCTATAGGAATATTAGACAGCCAATGACAGGTGAGACTAAGGGGATGCCAGGAACTCTAAAACACGGGGTCATACAGCCTGGATGATTTTCCATTGACAGGCAAGGTTGGTATTATCATCCTAGTCACTGGAGACAGGTATTATAGAGGGAGATGTTGGGTCCCAGTCCCAATGGGTTCTCTATGAGTCCCTGTTGAGCCAAAAGGTGCATCCTGTTTTCAAGTCCAAGTGCATCCTATTTTCTACTGGCTTACTGCCCCAGTCTTTCCCCACTGACATCAACAACTAGCATGAGGAAAAATCACTTCTATGTGGGGTTATTACACTTTTCTGTAAGCCTGTATATAAAGCTGCTCCCTCTCTACAATAAAGAATATCTCTCTCAGCACAAACGACCAGATGACATGTATTTCATATTAATCTCCAGGCTTTTGCCCAATATATTAGATGTGATCATGGTGTCATTGCCACAGATTGCCGTTTCTGCTTAGACGATGTAAGATCTACTGGCTTGACTGCTTTTCTTTTCAGATTGACAGCTTGAAGCATGAAATCCAATATCTGTTTCTGTTTTGGTATTTTTCCCTGTTACAGAAACTATGTGTTTTGTTAGGAAGAAGACAGTGCAGAGGAAGGAACACTGGCATACATGGTGTGTTGTTCCAGCAACTCTAAATTATCCAGTTATTTGTTGTTGACAGCATGTTATCTGTCTGTTATTAGTGCTTTGACAGACAGAACACTGGTTTTCCAAGCTTAAATTTCTCAGGAATTATTGAATGTCAACAGATTTTAATTATTGTTGCTATAATTAACAAGTTTTGAGCCTTGAAATAAAATATTTTTCATGTGGGCCTTGGATTTATTCATAGTGGATTCATACACACAATATGTTTAATAAACACAAGCCTGAAAAAGAAAGAGAATGGATGGATCTGGGGAGAAAAACAAAAACATTTTATTTAGAAACTTTGAAGCCATAGACTTTGATTACATTATCCTTTACTGTATCTATGTCTTCTTTTAATAAAATCATTTTTAAAAGAAAAACGTTGAGGCATCTTGAGCTTTTGAACACAGTTAGATTCTATGTAGAATCATTTACTGGACTTACTTCTCATTGGTTAGGACAGGGACTTTAAAACTAAGATTTCTTCAAACTTGCTATTCTTTTAGTTAAAGGGAGTCTGTGTTAGTGTACATTTTCATGTCATCTATTCTCAGTTACCCTTCCAACATTATCAATACCTTAAGCATATATCCAAAAGATGCCCATTCGTACAACAAAAATGTCTGTTCCACTATGTTCATAGCAGCATTATTTGTAATATCCAGAACTTGTAAGCAACCTAGATGTCCCTCAACCGAAGAGTGGATAGAGAAAATGTGGTATATTTACACAATGGAGTACTATTCAGCAGAAAAAAACAATGGAATCCTGAGATTTGCAGGCAAATGGATGACACTAGAAGAAACCATCCTGAGTAAGGTAACCCAGTCACAAAAAGAGAAACATGGCATGTACTCTCTCATATATGGATTTTAGACATAGATCTGGGGAGGGCCAGCCTACAATCCCATGGCCAGAGAGTCTGGGAAACAGAAACTTCATTCAGTGGCTGATCGAAGAAGAGGCAGAGTCCCTCGGGTAAGTACTGAGCTGAATTCTAGAAAGCCAGTAACAGAGAGGGAGGACTGATGACCAAAGGGATTAAGTCTGGGCTGTTTTAACCCCCAGAAACAGCTGACCTGACAAAGGTTAACTCTTGAATCCCAGGCATCAGCTTGGGAATCCAGCATGGATCAAGACACCCTGAATGTGAGTGTCAGTGAGGAGGCCTAGGTAATCTATTGAGCCTTGGGCAGCAGATCAGTATCCATCCCGAGTATATACACGGACTTTGGACTCCCATCCAACAATGTGAAGTGCACTCTCACCCTGAACACTTGGGGAAGCTTCTAGGCCCTGCCCTATATGAAATGACTGACTATGTACACCCCCATGGAGGGCCTCACCCTCCCTGGGGAAATGAGGGGATAATGGGGGGTTGGTGGGAGGGCACAGGAGGAGGGGAGGGAAAGGGTGAGGGCCCTGGAACTGACTTGTGAAGCAACCTTGTTTCTTATCTAAATTTAAACTGAAAAATAAATTAAAAAATAAAATTCTTTTGAAAAAAAGAGATAACAAGCAATGAACCTGGTGCCATTGAGGGGTACAAATTTTTGACACTAGACTATGAGTACAGCACAGCGTAGTAGACACAGAATAGTAAAAACAACACAGTACTGAGTATTGCACCAGGACTACATAGAGAGAGGATATCTCACTTGGTAGAAAAGAGGCAAGATGAGGGAGTAGGATGTTTCAGAAGACTGTTGGCATATTTCTGTATTTCCTACTCTGAAAAGTGGTGGTCTGCCCTGAGGAGAATAGTAATTGTCAGTTTCTCTTGAGTTTTTGACAGAACTTTTAGAAAAAATAAAATAAAGTCTGCATAATGATATGTGTCATTGTGGGTTCAGTTTTTTTTTCGTGTACAAGCTTGTAATATCATAACGGGGAGAAGGAGAGTGGTACAAGAAGGAGTAAAAATGAACTGGAATAACATTCGTGGAGGTGGAAGGGAGGGAAGAGGGTAGTTGTATTTAGTAATACAGTGAATTTGATCCCAGGCAGCGATATGTAGGGAAAACTTGTCTCTTTATCTTCCTAAAGATGGTATCCACAACTTAGTGACATCTTGACATTAGAATCAGTGCAGTGGAGCTTGATAGGAATCTCTGCATTGAAAGATGTTGATGGTACTTGAGAAGAACTCAAGTTTGAGAACTTTCAGAGTGCACAAAGAGACCTCACCATAATTTTTTTGCTTTTTTTAGCAATCTATTCATAGTGAGTTTATGTGCTTCAAAATCATCAGTGATGGAGATATCAGTACATAAATATCATGACTTTGAGAATTCACTTGGGATATATATTGAGGGATTATGTGCCCCAGAATGACACATAAGGTAGTCATCAATCTCATTTTAAGTGAAAGACATTAAAGGAAGTCACTACACTATCGCTTACATAGTTAGATGGTGTCTTACTTGTAGATCTCTGGACACTTCTTTATTGCCAGATTTCTCTTTAAACCTATAGTGGTTCCCTCTATTATGTTATCTCATATCTTCTCCAGACTTTCTGCTTCCTCATGTCCTAATCTCCCCTCTTCTCCCATTCTCATTTGCCTAGCTAGCTCTCCCTTTCCCCAATCACCAATTTTCTCAGGAGTTCTAAGCCCTTTGTTCTCCTCCGAGGGAACATGTATGTTACTTCTAGGGTTCTGCTTGTGTCCTAGCTTCTCTGTCTCTGTGAATTGTAACGTGGTAATCCTAGGCTCTATGTCTATAATCAATATATGCACTCATATATTTGTCTTTTTGTGACTGGGTTTCCTCTTTCAGGATAGTTTCTTCTCATTCCATCCATTTCCTTCTGAATTTCAAGATTCCATTTTTTTCTGCTTACCAGTATTCCATTGTGTAAATATGCCACATGTTGTGTATCCACTTTTCTGTTGAGGAGCACATAGGTTGCTTCAAGTTTCTGGGTATTACAAATAATGTTGTTTTAACATAGTTGAAGAGATGTCCTTATTATATGAATGTGCAAATTTTGGGTATATGACTAAGAGAAGAATTTCTGGATGTGGAGGTAGAGTGATTAATATTTTTTCCAAGGAATCTCCATACTGATATCTAAAGTGGCTGTGAATATTGGCACTCCCACCAGCAGTGGAGTAGTGTTCCCCTTTCTCCACATCCACTCCAGTATAAATTCTCATTGTGTCTTGGTTTTTGTCATTCTGACCTGAGCTAATTGGTATCTCAGAGATATTTTTATTTGTGTTTCCATGATGGCTAAGGATGTGGAGCACTTTCTTAAATGTATATTTCAGTCATTTTAGACTCCTCTATTGAGAATTATGTATTCAGTTCTGCATCCCAATTTTTAATTAGATTATTTGGTGTTTGGAGACTAGCTTTAACTTTTGGCTTTTGGTAAAGTGTTATTATGTATTTCCTATGTTTTTGTAAGTTTATTTATCTTACTTAGGTTTGAGTTTTCCTTTCAGTACTGTCTGTAGGATTGCATTAGTGGATATGTACTGTTTATATCTGGGTTTGTTGTGAAATACCTCGTTTTCTCCATGTATAATGATTAAAATTTTTGCTGGGTATAGTAGTCTGGGCAGACATCAATGTTCTCATACTTTTAGGATAATATCTTTCCAGTACCTTCTGGCTTTTACAGTTTTTATGGAGAATAAGTTGTAATTTTGATAGGTTAAGGCTTATATGTTACTTGGTTTTTTCCTTTGCTGCTCTTAATATTCTTACTTTATTCCTTATGTTTGGTGTTTTGAATGCTATTTGGCATGGAGACATTTTGTGGCCCACTTTGGTGTTCTGTAGCGTTCTTTTTCATTCTTTGGCATGTCTTTCTTTATTTCTGGAAAGGTTTCTTCTATGATTTTTGAATTTGTTTCTGCAAACCTGAGGTGGGTTTCTTCACACTCTTCTATACCTAGTGTTCGTTAGGTTTAGCCATTTCATGGCGTCCAATATTTCATGGATATTTTGTGTTTTGGATTTTTAGGACTCAAGATTTTCCTTTGAGGGTGAATCTATTTCTACTAGTGAATCTATAGTGCCTGAGATTCTCTCTTCTATATCTTGAATTTTGTGGGTTATGCTTGCATCTGTAGTTCATGATCATTTACTCAGCTTTTCTAATTCCAGAATTTTCTCAGACTGTGCTTACATTGTTTCAATTATTTCTTCCAATTTTTGGTTAGTCTTTTCTTCCATGCCTTTATTGGATTTTCCCATTTTTTCTTTTTTGGTCTGTTTCATTTGTGTGAATTTGTTTTCAAAATCATTCTCTTCTTATTCTGTTAGGAATGTTCATATGTTGCTGGTGTATACTCCCCAAACACTTTAACTGTCATATTCGTTTTTCTGTTTTTGAATGTGTTCTTCTACTGTTTTCTTCCCAATCTTTCTTCCAGTGGAAGCTGGTGGGATCTCTTCATCTCTTGGCGGGTATTGGTCCAAGATCCTTTTCCAGTGATAATAGCAGGTTCAATACTCTGATGGGTCTCAGGTGGGTCTGAGGCAATCTCTCTCCTTATGGTGGGAGGGGAACCAGCACAGCAATGTCAGCAGTCTCAAAGTTGCTTGATACACAGGATTTGAGTAGTCCTGCCTGCAGTCTACATGCCAGGAGATTGCAGAATGGGCAAGCAGAAATCGAGCCTGAGACAGGGTCCCAAGACCACCTCTACCCTGTGTGAGCATCTGAGTAGACCATCAACTCATGGTTAATTGATCCACCAGGGGAGAGTCTTCCCTGGTTTATGGATCAAAATTTGTTAAATGGTCAGTTCTTTAACTCGGAGTTCTGCCTCTCTATGCCTGCTATGTTTTGAGATGCAACACCACCTTGACCATGCAAACTTGTTTGGTTTTAATTTGAGAGTGTGTACAAGAGAAAGAGTCTTGGCTGAACTGAAACTGCCTCTGTATAGAATGATAGCCACAAACTCACAGAGATGTGGATGCCTCTGTTTCCTGATTACTGAAATTAAAAACATGTACACAAATATGTGGCAAGAAATAGTTTTAATTGAAATTCAAATGTAAACCTGTCATTTTGAGAAATGAAGAAAACCAGGAGGCTTAGTGGCTCAGTCTAACAATCTGTGCACTTGTATATTCAGATTTGGCATAAAAACTGTGAGTTTTAACCAAATAATAGTACTCTTGTTAAAAACAATGAAATAGTTCTGGAGAGATTGCTCAGTGATTTTAAGCACTATCTGCTCTTGCTAGAGGACCCAAGATTGGTTCCCAATATCTACATAGTTAACAATGTCCATCGCTCACTTTAAGGGTATCTGATGCTCTCTTCTACCTTTCTGGGTTCCACAGAAACTCTTTTGCTACACATGTGTACAAACTGTCAAAACACATACACAGGTCATAAATATCAATTATTAAATATTACTGTGCATGTAGGTATACTTTATAAATCTCACTATTTAGATGAAGATACAGTGGGTGTTTTCGGAGATTGTAGCCTGCCATGTATACAAAATGATTTTCAGGAATTCCACTACTACCCAGAAAATACTTTTTTCAGTTTACCAAATAGTATTAATAATTATAATAGCATAAGAATAATAGGAAGGAGTAGAGGAAGAAGAAGAAAAAGAAGAATAAGAAAGAGGAGGTGGAGAAGGAGGAGGAGGAGCCAAATATCTCAATACAGGATGTATAGCACTGTGTATGCAGTTGATTGTAATCCATCCTCTTTGAAACTGGGAAAAGAAGATGGACTGAAAAAGAAAACATTTATTCCATGATGGATTATGTATGAGATCACACTTCAAAATATAGTGACAGATTATGTGTGTTACTAAGTTGGCAGCCTGGAGCTGTAGTACTGTCAACTAAGTATTCATAAAATATGAACATTTCTCAGACTATACTGTGCATAGTCTGCAATGTGGACAGAGGCCATTCTTCTTTGCTTTCAAATAAAAAGTCCTAGTCTTGAATGAAATCTGTCACCTGTTCTCAGGGACCATTCTTATGGTATCCAAATTGACAGTTCATTCTATTGTAGCCACTTGCCTCGTAGTAGTTGTAGCAGATGAATGGAATGAAGTTCCTGTCTAGGAATGTAACTGAGAGATAGGGAGCTTGCCATGCATGTTCCATATCCTAAATTCAATCTTAGTGTTGGGGGAGGAAAGATTGGAAATTGAACCCTGTAACATCCTTCAGAGAGGCATACAAAAATATCACAGATGTTATTAAAAATTTCCATACCGGAGTTCTCCATTTTACTGGACTGTGACAGTCAATAATTTAGGGGAAAATATCAAATGAAGGGCAGATATATGTAGAGAACCTATATATAAATATAGAAGATTTCATTGCTGTGTTTCTGGTGATAGATTGGCAATATAACTAAGCAGGTATTGGCAATGCAGACAAGAATACAGACCACATCTTATTTTTCAATTATTAGCCACCTTACTGAAGAGGAAATGGGCATCACTAAATGAACAAAACAATAATGATTAGATTACATGCATGGGGTGTGGTGACATATCTCTGATTCCCATACCATGGAATTAGTAACAGAAATATCAAGAGGCTTAGGCACATCTTTTGTACATAAGGACCTATCTGAAAAACATAATATAATTAGAAAAGAAGTGTGATGGTTGAGAGAGCAATCAGTGCCTACCAATTGGGTCTAGTCGAAGCATAGGAATTTGAATTTGTCTGTCAAAGAGACCTTGAAGGGTATTGGTTTCCAAACTTCATAATGTTATGCCATATTTGTGATGATGTCACTCCAGTTGAACTTGACAAGAATAAAGTAGTGATCTGGAAGAATCCATTTCTCAGTACATTCTGAGATATGCTGTGGTAAAAGAGCAGCATCAACCATTGTTCTGACTTGCTATGCTTGCAAAGATATGCTTTCCTTCACAGGCAATTGGCTTTTATGCAGGTGTTGGGGAAGTCCTGTGCATTTGTCAATAAAGTACTGTCTGGACAATAGGGAATCTAGATGGGAGGGACTAGGAGTCCAGAAGGACTCTGGGTAAGAGAAACACAGTAGTTCGAGATGTGACCCCATGGGGTAGGAGCCCGGAAACTTCTCCGGTAAGAGACATACTTAGATTAACAATTATGGGGTAAATACTTAAGTCAAATCTAGCCAGTAAGAAACAAGCAAGGCCAACAGCTTCATAATTAATATAGCCTCCTGTGTGTTTATTTGGGACTGATGCGGCTCTAGAACCAAGCTGGCAGGAAGGCTCCTTTCAAGGAAAAGGCCTCTCTTAACAAAATGGTACCAGGAAACAGAATCGTTGTCAGGAGCGGGATTGAATTTCCATGCAAAGCAACAAAAGCTTTAAAGAAATTTTAGAAACAGAAGAACGGAGAGAAGCACAGATTTTGGTAGCAGCATTTTCTCAGGTGGGCTCTGTTTTGCTAGCGACAAGCCGAGATTCACGTGGCTTGCTTATGGGAGTCTTCCTGACTCGACATAAAAAAAAAACCAGCAATGTTGTTTTAAGAGACTCTACTAACCATTTAAAGGTGTGTACGTACAGATGGAAGTGGCAGCATTTGCTGGATGTCAGCATGGACTGAGGCGGTAAGCTGAAATCACGCTTACGCCCACCATCTTGAAACGGCAGTTTAAAACAGCTGCGGTTTTACAGATAAGACACGTGGCCAGAAAAACATAAAGATTTACAGTAAAGTCAGACTTGGATGAACAAACCTCTAAAGGCTTACAGTGTGTTTAAAAATATACGTGAGATTGAGAGAGAAAATGAAACGGCAAAGTGGTAAATAAATACAAAAGCCGGCGTTGTGGTGGTGCACGCCGGTAGGATTTACTCCAGAGGCAGAGGCAGACAGGTTTCCAAAGAGAAACACTGTCTCAGAGAAAAATAAATTAAAATAAATAAAGTAATAATAGATAAATAAATAAGGCACGTAAAGATGGAAAATATGCAGAGAGTCTGGATACTGTATGCTATTGTGTTTTTCAGTTTTTTGCTTGCTCAGGAAGGAACTGCTACTAAACTACACTTGATTATAAATGCTGCTAAATTAATCCAACTTCTATCTTTTGAAAATGCCTTGACTTCAAAATTTAAGTATAAGGATATGTTACTTGGAAAAGGAGATTTTGCTTATGTTTCTACAGAAAATGAAGAGCTGAGGATTCCTTCCAGGCTTCTGTGGTTTAACGAACCAAGACCCCCAGAAGCAGTGGACCAGGTGTTCCAACAGTTGAGACAGCTAAGATGATGCAGCTTTACAGACCCCGAAAATAAGGACTTATACAGGTTTCTGAGTTTTGTCATTATCCCCATGGTATAAACAGCGCCCCCTTCCAGCATGAAGCAGTTTGGAATGAGCAGCGTCCCAATTCCCATCTTATTTATAAATCTTTGTTTTCATTTAAATGGGATTGTTTATAATTGGTTAATGGTCACAGCCAATCCCTTTTTAAATGGTAAAAAAGGGAATTATGGTATGGGTATTGTTTTTCATTTATTGAGACAAATTCAAGGTCAATTTTGTGACATGTATACTTCTCCTCTTGATTAAGTATTGTGCTTATACTGATCTTTTAAAACGTAATGCATAATTGAATACAGACTATAGATAGTTACTTATAATAGAATTTGTAGTTAGGTTTTCTAGATATACAGAAATATATTTTAGAGAGATAAACAGTCTTCAAAACTCTCAAAGACCTTCAGAAAATGGCATTTATAATGGTTTAGGGTTTTTCTTGACAATGAGAAATGTCTGCTCCTGGCAGAACCAATTATGTCTGAGAGGAAGATGGGCATCGAAGAAACTCATTTTGGAGTTTGCTTTCAACATGGCAAGATCAGCCATTTGGGCAAGAAACTGCTCTTGCCTAGACTGACTCTTGTTGTATAATCTGGACATACAGGACACTCAGAAAAGTGACTGCTGAACTCAGACTTACAGGGTTCCTGCTTCATGGAAGAGTCTACCAGACTTTCTGCAGGACACAGAAAAATAACTGACAGACTGCCAATGCAGATGGACAGTTTGAAATTTCCTCCTTTGCTGAGAAGTGTTCCAGACACATTGTGGTCTATGGGCTGAAGATGGATGCCCCAACATTATAGAGGCACTTCGGGTGACTGTCCAGGCAGTAAGATATCTCTGTCAATCCTAATGTTTATATATTATCCTTCTGTGGTCTTTGATAGAGTTGAAGACAGATAGCTATAATTATAGTTTACCTTAGTTATGATAAGAGATAAGCTACATATAGGACTTTGGACTCACAAGAAAGAGATAAATGATATTTTCTTTAAATCTTGCTAAAATATTGTAACTATGTTCTTACTTGATAACTGTTCTGTCATATACAATTTGACTATGTTAAAGTTAAGACCTTTCTTTTTGTTTGAACAGAAAAGAGGAGATGTTTGGGAAGTCCTGTGCATTTGTCAATAAAGTACTGTCTGGCCAATAGGGAATCTAGATGGGAGGGACTAGGAGTCCAGAAGGACTCTGGGTAAGAGAAACACAGGAGTTTGAGATGTGACCCCATGGGGTAGCAGCCCGGAAAATTCTCCAGTAAGAGACATACTTAGATTAACAATTATTGGGTAAATACTTAAGTCAAAACTAGCCAGTAAGAAACAAGCAAGGCCAACAGCTTCATAATTAATATAGCCTCCTGTGTGTTTATTTGGGACTGATGTGGCTCTAGAACCAGACTGGCAGGAAGGCTCCTCTCAAGGAAAAGGCCTCCCTTAACATGCAGGCTTCTACCAAGCTGGTTGGTCAGAAGACTCCTCCAAAAACTGCTCAGCTGAAGCTTTAAGAGACACACTTAACCACATTAGATCTTTCCCTGCAGTCCCCCAGGGACTAGGGTAGAGTACATATGGGCATGACTTGTTTTTACTTATCTTTTAAAACCTACTAGAATTTGAACTGAGAAGTAAATTGCAATGGCAAGATTTCTCCATTCGTGTAGACATATTAATTTTGATAAAAAGTAACAGTGTTTCAAAGCTTGAGCTCAGATTGGATATGCATTGCATGAATTAGATACCAGGTGGATGTGAACAATCTGGCAAACTGAAATTAGAGCCTTTTGGTTATCCTGCCCAACACTGTGTTTTGGGCTCTTACTACTTCTAGTTGACACACACCTGCCTAGGTTTTAACTCCTCAACTCCTAATTCCTCTTATAACCAATAAATGTTTACACAGGAAGCAAATGCACACTGCATAGTTACTCTAATCTACAGAGTTGATTCCCCATGTGGGAGATTCTAAAGGATGTACAATCTTTAGTTGGAAGAAGGAAGAAATGATGGATTTGATTTGTGTCCCAGAGAGATTCCTGGATAGGGAAACCTCAATTCTGCACAATTAGGAGGAAAGCTGGTTAGTAGGGAGGCTATGTTTGGTCCACATGACATCAGCAGGCCCTTCCCTAAAATTCCTAGAGACCATGAAATCCTGTGAGGTCACTTATGTTGTAGCAACACCAACTGCATTTGGAGGGGAGACAGACAGGAGAAAGGCAGAAGATGGCTGATATCCAGCCTCAGTTTAAACTGCCAAAGAAAATGTCCAAAAGGAAGTACAGCAAGTCCTCGGCTGAAGATGGGGTGCTAAAGAAGGTTTTGTTTAGCTTGGATTTTGAGTAATGGAGCACAGGAATTGTGGCTTCTGGGAAGAAATTGGAATGCACTGTCTTTCAGGTCTTCCAGAAGTGAAGGATTACAGGCTAGTAATTTGTCACCCCCAGAATCCAGGAACTGGCAAGGTAAAGCTGTTCTCCTTGGAGCTCTTTGTTTTAAATCTTACAGCAAAGTGTTGATTAATGGAGGACCAGCATCAAAATGAGACCAAATGGAAATAGAGAGCTAGAAGAGTGTGTCAGCTCTAGGATGGTCATTACTGTACTTAAACAAGAGTGGATAACTTTAAGTACAGTGAACATTGTCTTTGCAACCTATGTTGTCAGTGATGTCACTTTGTGAGTCTGGTGATCATGTTCTGCATGATTCTCAAGCCATCTATAGTCATGTACTTGGAGTTATATGCCAGGATTTTTTGGATTCTCCAGAAAGACCTGCCTGCCTGTACACTATGGTAATTGCTTCCTAGCTTCTAAACCCACAGACTTGTGAATTCTGAGGTAAGATGAATGGAGAGTCTGCATTTGTGAATAAGCTGAGGAAGATCCTTCTTTCTTTATTGGAGGTGTGTAACGAGGGGCAACTAGAAAACAGCTGCCTGAGAAATGCAACTACCTTCCAAGGTTTGAGAGCTGAGATCCCCTGCATGGACATCTCAAGTCTGGGTCAGAATCCACGGGTGTTTCACTGAGTCACAGGCAAGGAGCATTCTGGAACATTTTTAGGTCTCAGAATAATCTGTATATCTTCTATATTTTGTCACAATGCAAGTCTACTTGTGTTCATCATCCTACAGTGGCTGCTGGAGAGCTATCACTAACCCCAACCCTCCTCAATAAAAGGAGATTGGAAATGAAAGAAGATTCAAAAAAGAGAGACTTGGAAAAGATGAGAATTTAAAACAGATACCTCAACTTATAACAGTTATTAAAATTGAATATTTAAATCTCCAGGCTTTCAACAAACATCAAGTTCAGGAAAGTGAGAGACTGTCCTCTGAGTTTCAAAAGATGTATTGGATTAAACCTCTGGGCATTTTTCTGACACCAAGGTTAGGGAAGAAAGGGGAGCCTGAAAAATCACCCTCAGAGGCTCACCAGCAGGTATTTCTCCACTGACAGAGAGACTAGGAAACAGAAAAATACCTAAGAGAGATATGCATGGTACCCCAGAGAAGAGGAATGAGGCAAGATATTCTGAACAGTTTGGGGACACAGGGAGGGGTGGGGAGAATGGGAGCTGGGAAGAAGAGAGGGGGAGAAGAGGAAGAGAGAGTAGGTCATGGGGGAAGAGGAAGGTTGAGTCAGGGGTAGAATAGGCAAGAAGAGGGAATCATAGGTTAGAAGACATATCTGGCACCAGTGAGACCTCTAGTGATCTAAAGGGATGTCAACAACTAGCAAGCTAATCAATAGTGGATAGACCACCTTGGATGTCCATGCCTGATAATGAACCTCATGTCTATAACCATCCTGGAGCCTTCATCCAATTACTAATTGAAGCAGAGGCACACCCACAGTTAAGCACTGAACTGAAACCATGGAATCCAGTGACAGAGAGAGAGGAGCGATGAGCAAATTGGCAAAGACTGGGCTTGCAAAACCAGCATAGACAGCTGATCTGAATAAGGGAGAACTCTTGTAAATCAGACCGACAGCTGGAAGGCCAGCTTGGGACTGACCCTGGCCCCCTGAGTGTGAGTGTGAGAGTCAGTGAGGAGGCTTGGGCAACCTATGGGGCCCTGGGCAGTGGCTCAGTGTTTATCCCTGTCACACAAACAGACTTCGTGTGTCCATAACAAAAAGAGGGATGCTCTCTCAGCATGGACTCTTAGGGGAGTGCCTGGAACCTGCCCTGGGTGAAATGACAGACTCTAAATATCCCCTATGTGGAAGGAAGTGGCAATAGGGTGGGATGCTGTGGGGTGGTTGGATGGTGCGGTACGAGGGGAGGGAGAGGGAACAGGGATTGGCATGTAGACAAGCTATTTAATTAAATAATAATAATTTAATTAAAATAATAAAATAAAAAATGGGTACTTCAGCTTCTATGGCTGTATTGATAGAACAGTTATTAGAATTGTTAAAGAGACAAGGTACCAGCATTATGCAGAAGACAGATAAGATTCTGTTTTATCTTTGGGAAAACAAGTCCATGATTTCTACACTCCAGAAGGCTTAATATTCATGATTGGAAACAAATTATATATGACCTCCAAAAGGCTATTCAGAACGAAATACCAAAATGTTTTCCTAATGCTGCCTTTCCTCATTGGAGATTAGTGAAAGATGTCCTATGGAGTGATAGTGCTAAGATAAAGAAACAAAAGTCTGATTTTGAAAAATTCCCAGGAAGAACAGTTAGTAAATTACTGCCCATGTTTAACTTTAAACTGAACTACTAGTGCTAGGTTATCATTGTGCCATGCTACATTACAAGGAGTGAATATGACTACATCTCCTGGGTGTAGCTATGAACATCTCAAAAGGAGAGATGATGAGGGACACACAGAACTTTTTACTACTCAAAAAGTTGTTACCATTCAAGAAATTCTGTTACCCACATCTCAGAAAATTGGAAAGGACTGTGTCATTTTTACCTGGGGATATTGTGTCTAATTCTCCACCCACATGACCTAATATGAACACATGGAAGTCAGAGTTACCCATGTGGGTAGAAAAATGGCCCCTATGTAAAATAAAATTGGATGCTGCTCATCAGCTGGTTCAAGAGCAGTTGTAGCCTGGACATATTGAAGTTTCCACCTCCACTTTGAATGTAACTCTTTTTGTTATAAAGAAAAAAAATAAAATGGTAACTGTTACAGGATTTGCGAGAAGTAATTAAAATTCTGTTGGTTATGGATGCTGCTAAACTAAGAATGCTCACTGCAGTAGGAATCCCCAAAGATTAGTACAATTCTTTGTAAAAGGATTGGATGTTAATTTTACCATTTTCACCTCCTCTCAAATTGCCTAGTTAAAACAGAATACTGATTGGAAAGATGGGGAAAACCATGGGGGTCTTTTTCAACCTTTTGTTTTAATTCCAAGATTGGCTAGAGCTGTACTGTCACACGAAATTTCAATTAAGGAAGTTTCATTTCAAAAGAAAATAATTTCTTGGGGAAAAAGGATGACTAAAAGATGTATGTATGTTCATTATGTATCATGTGGCCACACCTGTTTGTGTGAAATGTGATGTTAAATGCCTGATTTTGAACCAGTTGAATTGCATTGGATATTAATAAAAGTATATTTAAATAGCTTTGAATAGTTAAGAAGCTACTTAAGTTGCTTTTGATATACCAAAAAGATCATTCAGCCAGTCTATTTGTTATCATGAAAGGTTGATTTAAGTCCTTAGAAGCAGTCAATGAAAAGTAACAGAAGATTACAACATGGCCTAAAAGCCAAATAAGCCTTTATAGATGATGCTATACAGATCAGCCAAGGAGAGTCTGTAGGAATTCTCCTAAGGTTTTATGGTTGGAAAAGGAATTCTACAGGGAAAAAAGGTTTTGAGAAGAAACCTCAGGGAAACTGCCTCCCTGTTAGATCACATCTACAAAGAAATCATTGTAGATACAAATTTGTAAATGTCAGTTAAGATACAAATGAGGCTTTTTCCACAAGCGAGAGATTTATAAATTGGATTATAGATTGGATAAGAGAAACAAATATTTACAAACTACAACTAATTTCAAAAGTTATTTGGGATATAATATAGATTGCCATCTTTGAATGATTTTCAGAATTTTTTGGGATATATTCAATGGTCACTTATCTCAGGTAGAGAGAGCTCTGCATTCTCATAACTTTCACCATTGAAATGCCAGATGTATTGGTGGGCGATTTGATTTAACTAAAGATACTGTTCATTAAAATTTTCAAACAATGAGTTATACCCAGAATATTGTCTACGATTATTACAAAAATCCTTGAGGCCTATTTCCTTGCTATTTATGGGAAATGGTTGTTACATATATTGCACAATTTGACAAGTTAAAATATGTGCACATGGCAGTTGAGAGGTATTCTGGTTTTTTGATGGCCACTGTACAAATGGGTAAAGCTACCATTCATGTGTCAAAAGGTAGGAAAAGTGGGGAGTAACATCCTGAGTCCCCAAGTGATTCAGTAAATCAAGCATTCCTCATTTCAATTTTTTAAAATATGGATGCCAGTGACCAATCTGCTACAGACAGATTCTGGCATGATGGAACTCGAGGGACTTTTGCTCAGGTCAAATGGAAACATCCATGCACTACCCAGTGGAGAAGACTCCACTCTGCCCTAATTTGGTGTCACATGCATCTTGTGTTTTCTTACAGGAAAATAAGCTCCATGTCTGCCAAAACATTTGGTGAGATGCATGGATCAGAGAAAACATGGAACTGAGACTGTGGGAACATGCCCAAGCCAGTTTAAGTGAGATCCCCTGATCCAGGGTTCCTGAGCCTTGATGTCATTCATTCTAAAGGCTGAGAAAGAAGGAAACAGTTGGTTCGAGATTTCCAGTTTCTCAACAGATTTTCTGTATCAACATCCCAAACTTATGAGTGTTCCTCATGGAGCCAAAAAGACTGGACACACTTTGAAACACAAATTCGGTTTCCAGTTTTCCCTTTGGGGAAAAAGAACACATTTAAACAACTGGACACTGGTATGGACCATAATGAGTGGCTAAATCTCCTTTTCAGTTTTCGAACAGGACACGGCCACTTACAAAGTTGTTTAGAGAGATGAGGTATAGGCCTTGGAAGTTCATTTTACTGAAATCCACCTTATGCCAGTGTATATCTCCAGAGAAAGGCAAGTTGCCCTCATGCGGCAAAAGCAACCTGGAAGTCCTATTGTTGAGAGACAAACCTTGATTTCCTACAATGGAGAGAAACCTCTCTTACCACCTAGTATGCTAGGGCCCTGGAGACAATTATTGGCCTTACAAC
>NW_024431918.1:0-1245 GCF_017639785.1 Mesocricetus auratus
TTTGTTTGCATGAATGTTTTTATGCATGTATGTATGTCTGTATGTATGTATTTATGTATGTGTCTATACTTATATATTATATCTGCCCACTCCCAGTAATCCAAATCTTCTGGCACCATACACAATGAAAAATAATTAAAGTTAAAATAATTAACCTATCATTAACGAAGAAAAACTGCAAAAGGCAATGAATAAACCTAAGGGAACCTGGCCTGGGTATGCAAGTAAGCTTCAGGTGTTGGTTGTGAAAGCTGAGCTAGTCTAGCCATGGGTGCATATTCAGAACAAAGCAAGTTTTGGAGGTTGTTGGGCCTTAGGCAGCATGAGAGGAATCCTGGATACTATTTGCAAAGTGAGCCTGTCTTCCTGTCCTTCTTTCTTTTGTTCTTTCCCCCTTCCCTTCTTTCTCTCTCCCCTTTCTTTTTTTTAAATAAATAAAATAAAAGGGACCTTAATGGCAAGCAGCTCCATTGCAGGAGCCACAAGCACACAGGATTGGGATGCCTCTTGTTCCCACCTCATGCTGCAGGAGTATACATGTGCCCACTCTCTCACCAGTGCACACCCACAAAAGGGCCCAGGAAAAAATACTAAAGAATCAGGCCCAGAAAGGTAGAATTTCTAGATTTTCCAGGAAACACATGGTAAGATCTTGTGCCGGTTTCTGGTAAAGGGGTGCACGTGCATATAGAGCACACAAGCATCAAACTATTTCATGAGATTTTTATTATTTTTATTACTTTGGTTTTTGAGACAGCAGTTTCTTTGTAGCTTTGGACCCTGTCCTTAAGCTTGGTCTGTACACTAGACTGGCTTCAAACTTACAGAGATCCACCTGTGCCTGCCTCCCCAGTGCTGCTGGGATAGAAGGCCTGTGACACAAACACCAGGCATGTTCCTTTTTCTTTTCCTTGGTCTGTAAATCCACCTTTCTTTTCTCCTTTCTGTCTTCCTTGCTTCCATCTTGGAGTGGTCACGAGCAAAGTGCATGCACACAAGACACACACACACACACACACACACACACACACACACACATGCACACATGCATGCAAGCCCAGAGGCACATGAACAAAATTTGAAATTAAATTTAGTGTACAAAAAATGAACAGAAAAAGAAATTTAAAACAGGTAGATAAAAACCTTCCCCCAGTCACAGACTTTGGATCTTGCATATTTAGTTTGCTGTGCACATTGTCACCTCTAAAAGGCAAGAACAGTTTCTTTGTCCATTGGATAAACTTG
>NW_024431919.1:0-15909 GCF_017639785.1 Mesocricetus auratus
AAGCACCTAAATTCACACAGAGTGTTTTATCGTTAGTTTTAAAGAAGTTAAGTACGTAGTTTCTAATACAGTGTTATACAATAAGTTCTCATGTAGTTAAGCACATTGTTTCACACATAGTGTTGTATCGTTAGTTTTGAAGAAGTTAAGCACCTAGTTTCACACACAGTGCTGTATCCTTAGTTTTGAAGAAGTTAAGCATGTAGTTTGACACAGAGTGTTGTATAGTTAATTTTGAAGAAGTTAAGCAAGTAGTTTCAAATACAGTGTTATATGGTAAGATCTCATGTAGTTAAGCACATAATTCCACACGTAGTGTTGTATCGTTAGTTTTGAAGAAGTTAAGCATGTAGTTTTACACACAGTGTTGTGTCGTTGGTTTTGAATAATATAAGGATGTGTTTTCACACACAGTGTTGTATCGTTAGTTTTGAAGAAGTTAAGCACATACTGCCACACACAGTGTTGTATCGTTAGTTTTGAAGTAGTTAAGCATGTAGTTTCACACACAGTGTTGTATCGTTAGTTTTGAAGAAGTTAAGCAAGTAGTTTCAAATACAGTGTTATATGGTAAATTCTCATGTAGTTAAGCACATAATTTCACACGCAGTGTTGTATCGTTAGTTTTGAAGAAGTTAAGCAAGTAGTTTCAAATACAGTGTTATATGGAAGTTCTCATGTAGATAGGCACATAATTTCACACGCAGTGCTGTATCGTTAGTTTTGAAGAAGTTAAGCATGTAGTTTTACACACAGTGTTGTATCGTTGGTTTTGAATAAGATAAGGATGTAGTTTCACACACAGTGTAGTATCGTTAGTTTTGAAGAAGTTAAGCACGTACTGTCACACACAGTGTTGTATCGTTAGTTTTGAGGAAGTTAAGCACCGAAAATCACACAGAGTGTTTTATCGTTAGTTTTGAAGAAGTTAAGCACCTAGTTTCACACACAGTGTTGTATCGTTAGTTTTGAAGTAGTTAAGCATGTAGTTTCACACACAGTGTTGTATCATTAGTTTTGAAGAAGTTAAGCATGTAGTTTCACACATAGTGTTGTATCGTTAGTTTTGAAGAAGTTAAGCACCTAGTTTCACACACAGTGCTGTATCGTTAGTTTTGAAGTATTTAAGCATGTACTTTCGTACAGAGTGTTGTATCGTTAGTTTGAGGAAGTTAAGAACCTAAATTCACACAGAGTGTTTTATCGTTAGTTTTGAAGAAGTTAAGTACGTAGTTTCTAATACAGTGTTATATAGTAAGTTCTCATGTTGTTAAGCACATTGTTTCACACATACTGTTGTATCGTTAGTTTTGAAGAAATTAAGCACCTATTTTCACACACAGTGCTGTATCCTTAGTTTTGAAGAAGTTAAGCATGTAGTTTCACACAGAGTGTTGTATAGTTAGTTTTGAAGAAGTTAAGCACGTTGTTTCTAATACAGTGTTATATGGTAAGTTCTCATGTAGTTAAGCACATAGTTTCACACATAGTGTTGTATCGTTGTTTTTGAAGAAGTTAAGCACATAATTTCACACACAGTGTTGTATCGTTAGTTTTGAAGAAGTTAAGCATGTAGTTTCACACACAGTGTTGTATCGTTAGTTTTGAAGAAGTTAAGCATGTAGTTTCAAATACAGTGTTATATGGTAAGTTCTCATGTAGTTAAGCACCTAATTTCATACGCAGTGTTGTATCGTTAGTTTTGAAGAAGTTAAGTACATAGTTTCTAATACAGTGTTATATAGTAAGTTCTCATGTAGTTAAGCACATTGTTTCACACATAGTGTTGTATCGTTAGTTTTGAAGAAGTTAAGCACCTAGTTTCACACACAGTGCTGTATCGTTAATTTTAAAGAAGTTAAGCATGTACTTTCACACACAGTGTTGTATAGTTAGTTTTGAAGAAGTTAATCACGTAGTTTCTAATACAGTGTTATATGGCAAGTTCTCATGTAGTTAAGCACATAATTTCACTCTCAGTGTTGTATCGTTAGTTTTGAAGAAGTTAAGCATGTAGTTTTACACACAGTGTTGTATCGTTGATTTTCAATAAGATAAGGATGTAGTTTCACACACAGTGTTGTATCGTTAGTTTTGAAGAAGTTAAGCACGTACTGTCACACATAGTGTTGTATCGTTAGTTTTGAAGAAGTTAAGCATGTACTTTCGTACAGAGTGTTGTATCGTTAGTTTTGAGGAAGGTAAGCACCTGAATTCACACAGAGTGTTGTATCGTTAGTTTTGAAGAAGTTAAGCACGTACTGTCACACACAGTGTTGTATCGTTAGTTTTGAGGAAGTTAAGCACCGAAATTCACACAGAGTGTTTTATCGTTAGTTTTGAAGAAGTTAAGCACGTACTTTCACACACAGTGTTGTATCGTTAGTTTTGAAGTAGTTAAGCATGCAGTTTCACACACAGTGTTGTATCGTTAGTTTTGAAGAAGTTAAGCATGTAGTTTCACACACAGTGTTGTATCGTTAGTTTTGAAGAAGTTAAGCACCTAGTTTCACACACAGTGCTGTATCGTTAGTTTTGAAGAATTTAAGCATGTGCTTTCGTACAGAGCATTGTATCGTTAGTTTGAGGAAGTTAAGCACCTAAATTCACACAGAGTGTTTTATTGTTAGTTTTGAAGAAGTTAAGTACGTAGTTTCTAATACAGTGTTATATAGTAAGTTCTCATGTAGTTAAGCACATTGTTTCACACATAGTGTAGTATCGTTAGTTTTGAAGAAATTAAGCACCTAGTTTCACACACAGTGCTGTATCCTTAGTTTTGAAGAAGTTAAGCATGTAGTTTCACACAGAGTGTTGTATAGTTAGTTTTGAAGAAGTTAAGCACGTTGTTTCTAATACAGTGTTATATGGTAAGTTCTCATGTAGTTAAGCACATAGCTTCACACATAGTGTTGTGTCGTTGTTTTTGAAGAAGTTAAGCACATAATTTCACACACTGTGTTGTATCGTTAGTTTTGAAGAAGTTAAGCACGAAGTCTCACAAACTGTGTTGTATCGTAAGTTTTGAAGAAGTTAAGCATGTAGTTTCACACACAGTGTTGTATCGTTAGTTTTGAAGAAGTTAAGCATGTAGTTTCAAACAACGTGTTATATGGTAAGTTCTCATGTAGTTAAGCACCTAATTTCATACGCAGTGTTGTATCGTTAGTTTGGAAGAAGTTAAGTACGTAGTTTCTAATACAGTGTTATATAGTAAGTTCTCATGTAGTTAAGCACATAATTTCACACACAGTGTTGTATCATTAGTTTTGAAGAAGTTAAGCATGGAGTGTCACACACAGTGTTGTATCGCTAGTTTTGAAGAAGTTAAGCATGTAGTTTCACACACAGTGTTGTATCGTTAGTTTTGAAGAAGTTAAGCAAGTAGTTTCAAATACAGTGTTATATGGTAAGTTCTCATGTAGTTAAGCACATAATTTCACACGCAGTGTTGTATCGTTAGTTTTGAAGAAGTTAAGCATGTAGTTTTACACACAGTGTTGTATCGTTGGTTTTCAATAAGATAAGGATGTAGTTTCACACACAGTGTTGTATCGTTAGTTTTGAAGACGTTAAGCACGTACTGTCACACATAGTGTTGTATCGTTAGTTTTGAAGAAGTTGAGCATGTACTTCCGTACAGAGTGTTGTATCGTTAGTTTTGAGGAAGGTAAGCACCTAAATTCACACAGAGTGTTTTATCGTTAGTTTTGAAGAAGTTAAGTACGTAGTTTCTAATACAGTGTTATATAGTAAGTTCTCATGTAGTTAAGCACATTGTTTCACACAGAGTGTTGTATCGTTAGTATTGAAGAAGTTAAGCAAGTAGTTTCAAATACAGTGTTATATGGTAAGTTCTCATGTAGTTAAGCACATAGTTTCACACATAGTGTTGTATCGTTGTTTTTGAAGAAGTTAAGCACATAATTTCACACACAGTGTTGTATCGTTAGTTTTGAAGAAGTTAAGCATGTAGTTACACACACAGTGTTGTATCGTTAATTTTGAAGAAGTTAAGCAAGTAGTTTCAAATACAGTGTTATATGGTAAGTTCTCATGTAGTTAAGCACATAATTTCACACGCAGTGTTGTATCGTTAGTTTTGAAGAAGTTAAGCATGTAGTTTTACACACAGTGTTGTATCGTTGGTTTTGAATAAGACAAGGATGTATTTTCACACACAGTGTTGTATCGTTAGTTTTGAAGAAGTTAAGCACCTACTGTCACACACAGTGTTGTATCGTTAGTTTTGAGGAAGTTAAGCACCGAAATTCACACAGAGTGTTTTATCGTTAGTTTTGAAGAAGTTAAGTACGTAGTTTCTAATACAGTGTTATATAGTAAATTCTCATGTAGTTAAGCACATAATTTCACACGCAGTGTTGTATCGTTAGTTTTGAAGAAGTTAAGCATGTAGTTTTACACACAGTGTTGTATCGTTGGTTTTGAATAAGATAAGGATGTAGTTTCACACACAGTGTTGTATCGTTAGTTTTGAAGAAGTTAAGCACTTACTGTCACACACAGTGTTGTATCGATAGTTTTGAGGAAGATAAGCACCGAAATTCACACAGAGTGTTTTATCGTTAGTTTTGAAGAGGTTAAGCACGTACTTTCACACACAGTGTTGTATCGTTGGTTTTGAATAAGATAAGGATGTAGTTTCACACACAGTGTTGTATCGTTAGTTTTGAAGAAGTTAAGCACGTACTGTCACACACAGTGTTGTATCGTTAGTTTTGAGGAAGTTAAGCACCAAAATTCACACAGAGTGTTTTATTGTTAGTTTTGAAGAAGTTAAGCTCGTACTTTCACACACAGTGTTGTATCGTTAGGTTTGAAGAAGTTAAGCAAGTAGTTTCAAATACAGTGTTATATGGCAAGTTCTCATGTATTTAAGCACTTAGTTGCACACATAGTTTTGTATCATTAGTTTTGAAGAAGTTAAGCACCCAGTTTCACACACATTGTTGTATCGTTAGTGTTGAAGTAGTTAAGCATGTAGTTTCACACAAAGTGTTGTATCGTTAGTTTTGAAGAAGTTAAGCACGTAGTTTCTAATTCAGTGTTATGGTAAGTTCTCATGTAGTTAAGCACCTAGTTTCACACACAGTATTGTATCGTTAATTTTGAAGAAGTTAAGCATGTAGTTTCAAATACAGTGTTATATGGTAAGTTCTCATGTAGTTAAGCACCTAATTTTGTACGCAGTGTTGTATCGTTAGTTTTGAAGAAGTTAAGTACGTAGATTCTAATACAGTGATATATAGTAAGTTCTCAGGTAGTTAAGCACATAGTTTCACACATAGTGTTGTATCGTTAGTTTTAAAGAAGTTAAGCATGTACTTTCACACACAGTGTTGTATAGTTAGTTTTGAAGAAGTTAAGCACGTAGTTTCTAATACAGTGTTATATGGTAAGTTCTCATGTAGTTAAGCACATAGTTTCAGACATAGTGTTGTATCGTTGTTTTTGTAGAAGTTAAGCACATAATTTCACACACAGTGTTGTATCGTTAGTTTTGAAGAAGTTAAGCATGGAGTTTCACACACAGTGTTGTATCGTTAGTTTTGAAGAAGTTAAGCATGTAGTTTCACACACAGTGTTGTATCGTTAGTTTTGAAGAAGTTAAGCACGTACTGTCACACATTGTGTTGTATCGTTTGTTTTGAAGAAATTAAGCATGTACTTTCACACACAGTGTTGTATCGTTAGTTTTGAAGAAGTTAAGCACCTAGATTCACACAGAGTGTTTTATCGTTAGTTTTGAAGAAGTTAAGCACGTAGTTTCTAATACACTGTTATATGGTAAGTTCTCATGAAGTTAAGCACATAGTTTCACTCAGAGTGTTGTATCGTTAGTTTTGAAGAAGTTAAGCTTGTAGTTTCACACACAGTGTTGTATCGTTTGTTTTGAAGAAGGTAAGCATGTGGCTTCACACACAGTGTTGTATCGTTAGTTTTGAAGACGTTAAGAATGTAGTTTGACACAGTGTTGTATCGTTAGTTTTGAAGAAGTTAAGCATGTAGTTTCAAACACAGTGTTGTATGGTTAATTTTGAAGAAGTTAAGCATAGTGGTTTCACACACAGTGTTGTATGGTTAGTTTTGAAGAAGTTAAGCATGTAGTTTCACACACAGTGTTGTATCGTTAGTTTTGAAGACGTTAAGAATGTAGTTTGACACATAGTGTTGTATCGTTAGTTTTGAAGAAGTTAAGCATGTAGTTTCAAACACAGTGTTGTATGGTTAATTTTGAAGAAGTTAAGCATGTGGTTTCACACACAGTGTTGTATGGTTAGTTTTGAAGAAGTTAAGCATGTAGTTTCACACACAGTGTTGTATCGTTTGTTTTGAAGAAGATAAGCATGTAGTTTCACACACAGTTTAATGTCATTAGTTTTGAAGTAGTTAAGCATGTAGTTTCAAACACAGTGTTGTATCGTTAGTTTTCATGATGTTAAGAACGTAGTGTCTCATATAGAGTTATTTGGTAAGATTTCATGTACTTAAGCACATAGTTTCACACATAGTGTTGTATGGTTAGTTTTGAAGAAGTTAAGCATGTAGTTTCACACACAGTGTTGTATCGTTAGTTTTGAAGAAGTTAAGCACGTAGTTTCTCATACAGTTTTATATCGGTAGTTTTCATGTAGTTAAGCACGTAGTTTCAAACACAGTGTTGTATCGTTAGTTTTGAAGAAGTTAAGCATGTAGTTTCACACACAATGTTGTATCGTTAGTTTTGAAGAAGTTAAGCATGTAGTTTCACACACAGTGTTGTGTCGTTAGTTTTGAAGAAGTTAAGCACATAGTTTCACACAGAGTGCTGTATCCTTAGTTTCGAAGAAGATAAGCACATAGATGCTAATACAGTGTCATATGGTACGTTCTCATGAAGATAAGCACATAGTTTCACACACAGTGTTGTATCGTTAGTTTTGAAGAAGTTAAGCTTGTAGTTTCACACACAGTGTTGTATCGTTTGTTTTGAAGAAGTTAAGCATGTAGTTTCACACACAGTTTAATGTCATTAGTTTTGAAGTAGTTAAGCATGTAGTTACAAACACAGTGTTGTATCGTTAGTTTTCATGATGTTAAGTACGTAGTGCCTCATATAGTGTTATATGGTAAGATTTCATGTACTTAAGCACATAGTTTCACACACAGTGTTACATCGTTAGTTTTGAAGAAGTTAAGCATGTAGTTTCACACACAGTGTTGTATGGTTAGTTTTGAAGAAGATAAGCATGTAGTTTCACACACAGTTTAATGACATTAGTTTTGAAGTAGTTAAGCATGTAGTTTCAAACACAGTGTTGTATCGTTAGTTTTGAAGAAGTTAAGAATGTAGTTTCACACACACTGTTGTATCGTTAGTTTTGAAGATGTTAAGCATGTACTTTCACACACAGTGTTGTATCGTTTGTTTTGAAGAAGTTAAGCACCTAGTTTCAAACACAGTGTTGTCTTGTTAGTTTTGAAATTGTTAAGCACTTAGTTTCACATACTGTGTTTTATCGTTACTTTACATGAGGATAAGAAGGTATTTTCTCACACAATGTTGTATTGTTACTTTTGAAGAAGTTAAGCACTGAGTTTCACATACTGTGTTGTGTCACTAGTTTTCTTGAAGTTAAGCACGTAGTTACTGATACAGTGTTATATGGTAAGTTCTCATAGACTTAAGCCGATAGTTTCACACACAGTGTTTAAGCATGTAGTTTCACACACAGTGTTGTATCGTTGTTTTGAAGAAGATAAGCACGTAGTTTCTAATACAGTGTTATATGGTAAGGTCTCATGAAGTTAAGCACATGGTTTCACACACAGTATTGTATCGTGAGTTTTGAAGAGGTCAAGCATGTAGTTTCTCACACAGTGTTGTATCGTTAGTTTTGAAGAAGTTAAGCACTTAGTTTCACTTTCTGTGTGGTGTCGTTAGTTTTCATGAAGGTAAGTACGTAGTTCCTCATATAGTGTTATATAGTTAGATATCATGAAGATAAGCACATAGTTTTTCACACAGTGTTGTATCATTAGTTTACATGAAGTTAAGTATGTAGTTTCTCATATAGTGTTATATAGTTAGATTTCATGAAGATAAGCACATTTTTACACAGTGTTGTATCATTAGTTTACATGAAGTTAAGTATGTAGTTTCTCATATAGTGTTATATAGTTAGATTTCATGAAGATAAGCACATAGTTTCACACACAGTGTTGTATTGTTAGTTTTGAAGAAGTTAAGCACTTAGTTTCACTTTCTATGTTGGGTCGTTAGTTTTCATGAAGTTAAGTACATAGTTTCTCATATAGTGTTATATAGTTAGATATCATGAAGATAAGCACATAGTTTTTCACACCGTGTTGTATCACTAGTTTACGTGAAGTTAAGTGTGTAGTTTCTCATATAGTATTATATAGTTAGATTTCATGAAGATAAGCACATAGTTTCACACACAGTGTTGTATCTTTAGTTTCCATAAAGGTAAGCAGGTAGTTTCTAATACAGTGTTATACCATAAGTTCTCATGAAGTTGAGACCATGGTTTCACACACCGTCTTATAATGTTAGTTTTCATAAACTTCACGTAGTAATTTCACTAGTTTTGAAGAAGTTAAGCATGTATTTTCACAGACAGTGTTGTATGGTTAATTTTGAAGACGTTAACAATGCAGTGTCACACACAGTATTGTATTGTTAGTTTTGAAGAAGATAAGCATGTACTTTCACACACAGTGTTGTATCGTTAGTTTTGTAGAAGTTAAGCATGTACTTTCACACACAGTGTTCTATCGTTAGTTTTGAAGAAGTTAAGCATGTAGTTTCACACACAGTTTAATGTCATTAGTTTTGAAATAGTTAAGCATGTAGTTACAAACACAGTGTTTTATCGTTAGTTTTCATGATGTTAAGTACGTAGTGCCTCATATAGATTTATATGGTAAGATTTCATGTACTTAAGCACATAGTTTCACACACAGTGTTGTATGGTTGGTTTTGAAGAAGTTAAGCATGTACTTTCACACACAGTTTAATGTCATTAGTTTTGAAGAAGTTAAGCATGTAGGTTCACACACAGTGTTGTATCATTAGTTTTGAAGAAGTTAAGCACATAGTTTCAAACAGAGTGTTGTATCCTTAGTTTCGAAGAAGATAAGCACATAGATGCTAATACACTGTTATATGGTACGTTCACATGAAGTTAAACACATAGTTTCACACACAGTGTTGTATCGTTAGTTTTGAAGAATTTAAGAATGTAGTTTCACACACACTGTTGTATCATTAGTTTTGAAGATGTTAAGCATGTACTTTCACACACAGTGTTGTATCGTTTGTTTTGAAGAAGTTAAGCATGTAGTTTCACCCACAGTTTAATGTCATTAGTTTTGAAGAAGTTAAGCATGTAGTTTCACACACAGTGTTGTATCGTTAGTTTTCATGATGTTAAGTACGTAGTTTCTCATATATTTTTATATAGGTAGATTTCCTGTAGTTAAGCACATAGTTGCACACACGTTTTTTAACCTTAGTTTTGAAGAAGTGAAGCATGTGGTTTCACATACAGTGTTGTATCCTTAGTTTCGAAGAAGATAAGCACGCAGTTTCTAATAGAGTGTTATATGGTAGGTTCTCATAAAGTTAAGCACATAGTTTCACAAACAGTGTTGTATCGTTAGTTTTGAAGAAGTTAAGCATGTGGTTTCACACACAGTGTTGTATCGTTAGTTTTGAAGAAGATAAGCATGTAGTTTCACACACAGTTTAATGTCATTATTTTTGATGTAGTTAAGCATGCAGTTTCAAACACAGTGTTGTATCGTTTGTTTTGAAGAAGTTAAGAATGCAGTTTCACACACACTGTTGTATCGTTAGTTTTGAAGATGTTAAGCATGTTCTTTCACATACAGTGTTGTATCGTTAGTTTTGAAGAAGTTAAGCACATAGTTCACACAGAGTATTGTATCCTTAGTTTCGAAGAAGATAAGCACATAGATGCTAATACAGTGTCATATGGTACGTTCTCATGAAGATAAGCACATAGTTTCACACACAGTGTTGTATCGTTAGTTTTGAAGAAGTTAAGCATGTGGCCTCACACACAGTGTTGTATCATTAGTTTTGAAGAAGTTAAGAATGTAGTCTCACACACAGTGTTGTATCGTTAGTTTTGAAGAAGTTAAGCATGTGGCTTCACACACAGTGTTGTATCGTTAGTTGTGAAGAAGTTAAGAATGTAGTTTCACACACAGTGTTGTGTCGTTAGTTTTGAAGAAATTATGCACATAGTTTCAAACAGAGTGTTGTATCCTTAGTTTTCAAGAAGATAAGCACATAGATGCTAATACAGTGTTATATGGTACGTTCTCATGAAGATAAGCACATAGTATCACACACAGTGTTGTATCGTTAGTTTTGAAGAAGTTAAGCATGTGGTTTCACACACAGTGTAGTTTCGTTACTTTTGAAGAAGATAAGCATGTAGTTTCACACACAGTTTAATGTCATTATTTTTGATGTAGTTAAGCATGCAGTTTCAAACACAGTGTTGTATCGTTTGTTTTGAAGAAGTTAAGAATGCAGTTTCACACACACTGTTGTATCGTTAGTTTTGAAGATGTTAAGCATGTTCTTTCACATACAGTGTTGTATCGTTAGTTTTGAAGAAGTTAAGCACATAGTTCACACAGAGTATTGTATCCTTAGTTTCGAAGAAGATAAGCACATAGATGCTAATACAGTGTCATATGGTACGTTCTCATGAAGATAAGCACATAGTTTCACACAGAGTGTTGTATCGTTAGTTTTGAAGAAGTTAAGCACGTAGTTTCTAATACAGTGTAATATGGTAAGTTCCCATGTAGTTAAGGACATGGTTTCACACACAGTGTTGTATCGTTAGTTTTGAAGAAGTTAACAATGTAGTTTCACACAGAGTGTTGTATCGTTAGTTTTCAAGAAGTTAACAATGTGGTTTCAAACACAGTGTTGTATTGTTAGTTTTCAAATTTGTAAGCACTTAGTGTCATATACTGTGTTGTATCGTCAGTTTCCATTAAGTTAAGTACGTATTTTCTCATACTATGGTGTATTATTACTTTTGAAGAAGTTAAGCACTTAGTTTCACTTTCTGTATTGTGTCGGTAGTTTTCATTAAGTTAAGTACGTAGTTTCTCATATAGTGTTATATAGTTGGATATCATGAAGATAAGCACATAATTTCACACACAGTGTTGTATCATTAGTTTATATGAAGTTAAGTATGTAGTTTCTCATATAGTGTTATATAGTTAGATTTCATGAAGATAAGCACATAGTTTCAAACACAGTTTTGTATCATTAGTTTCCATGAAGATAAGCCGATAGTTTCTAATAGAGTGTTATACCATAAATTGTGATGAAGAAGATAAGCACGTAGTTTCAAACATAGTGTTGTATTGTTGGTTTCCATGAAGATAAGCACGTAGTGTCTAATACAGTGTAATATGGTAAGTTCCCATGTAGTTAAGCATATGGTTTCACACACAGTGTTGTATCGTTAGTTTTGAAGAAGTTAAGCACCTAGTTTCAAACACAGTGTTGTCTTGTTAGTTTTGAAATTGTTAAGCACTTAGTTTCACATACTGTGTTTTATCGTTACTTTACATGAGGTTAACAAGGTATTTTCTCACACAATGTTGTATTGTTACTTTTGAAGAAGTTAAGCACTGAGTTTCACATACTGTGTTGTGTCACTAGTTTTCTTGAAGTTAAGCACGTAGTTACTGATACAGTGTTATATGGTAAGTTCTCATAGACTTAAGCCGATAGTTTCACACACAGTGTTGTATCGTTAGTTTTGAAGAATTTAAGCATGTAGTTTCACACACAGTGTTGTATCGTTGTTTTGCAGAAGATAAGCACATAGTTTCTAATACAGTGTTATATGGTAAGGTCTCATGAAGTTGAGCACATGGTTTCACACACAGTATTGTATCGTGAGTTTTGAAGAGGTCAAGCATGTAGTTTCTCACACAGTGTTGTATCGTTAGTTTTGAAGAAGTTAAGCACTTAGTTTCACTTTCTGTGTGGTGTCGTTAGTTTTCATGAAGGTAAGTACGTAGTTTCTCATATAGTGTTATATAGTTAGGTATCATGAAGATAAGCACATAGTTTTTCACACAGTGTTGTATCATTAGTTTACATGAAGTTAAGTATGTAGTTTCTCATATAGTGTTATATAGTAAGATTTCATGAAGATAAGCACATAGTTTTTCACACAGTGTTGTATCATTAGTTTACATGAAGTTAAGTATGTAGTTTCTCATATAGTGTTATATAGTTAGATTTCATGAAGATAAGCACATAGTTTCACACACAGTGTTGTATCGTTAGTTTTGAAGAAGTTAAGCACTTAGTTTCACTTTCTATGTTGTGTCGTTAGTTTTCATGAAGTTAAGTACATAGTTTCTCATATAGTGTTATATAGTTAGATATCATGAAGATAAGCACATAGTTTTTCACACAGTGTTGTATCATTAGTTTACGTGAAGTTTAAGTGTGTAGTTTCTCATATAGTATTATATAGTTAGATTTCATGAAGATAAGCACATAGTTTCACACACAGTGTTGTATCTTTAGTTTCCATGAAGGTAAGCAGGTAGTTTCTAATATAGTGTTATACCATAAGGTCTCATGAATTTGAGAACATGGTTTCACACACTGTCTTATATTGTTAGTTTTCATGAACTTCAGGTAGAAATATCACTAGTTTTGAAGAAGTTAAGCATGTAGTTTCACACACAGTGTTGTATCGTTAGTTTTGAAGAAGTTAAGCACCTAGTTTCAAACATAGTGTTGTATTGTTAGTTTTGAAATTTTTAAGCACTTAATTGCACATACTGTGTTGTATCGTCAGTTTCCATGAAGTTAAGAACGAATTTTCTCATATCTATGGTGTATTACTATGTTTGAAGAAGTAAAGCACTTAGTTTCACTTTCTGTGTTGTGTCGTTAGATTTCATGAAGTGTAAGTACGTAGTTTCTCATATAGTGTTATATAGTTAGATATCATGAAGATAAGCCCATAGTTTTTCACACAGTGTTGTATCATTAGTTTACATGAAGCTAAGTATGTAGTTTCTCATATTGTGTTATATAGTTAGATTTCATGAAGATAAGCACATAGTGTTGTATCGTTAGTTTCCATGAAGATAAGCAGGTAGTTTCTAAAAGAGTGTTATACCATAAGTTCTCATGAAGTTAAGAACATGGTTTCACACACTGTGTTATTTTGTTAGTTTTCATGAACTTCAGGTAGTAATTTCACACACAGTGTTGTATCGTTAGTTTTGAAGAAGATAAGCACGTAGTTTCAAACACAGTGTTGTAATGTTAGTTTCGATGAAGATAAGCATGTAGTTTCTAACAGAGTGTTATATGGTAAGTTCTCATGAAGTTAAGCACATGGTTTCACACACAGTATTGTATCGTGAGTTTTGAAGAAGTTAAGCATGTAGTTTCACACACAGTGTTGTATCGTTAGTTTTGAAGAAGATAAGCACGTAGTTACAAACACAGTGTTGTATTTTTAATTTTGAAGAAGTTAAGCACGTAGTTTCTAATACAGTGTAATATGGTAAGTTCCCATGTAGTTAAGGACATGGTTTCACACACAGTGTTGTATCGTTAGTTTTGAAGAAGTTAACAATGTAGTTTCACATAGAGTGTTGTATCATTAGTTTTCAAGAAGTTAACAATGTGGTTTCAAACACAGTGTTGTATTGTTAGTTTTCAAATTTGTAAGCACTTAGTTTCATATACTGTGTTGTATCGTCAGTTTCCATGAAGTTAAGTACGTATTTTCTCATACTATGGTGTACTATTACTTTTGAAGAAGTTAAGCACTTAGTTTCACCTTCTGTATTGTGTTGGAAGTTTTCATTAAGTTAAGTACGTAGTTTCTCATATAGTGTTATATAGTTGGATATCATGAAGATAAGCACATAATTTCACACACAGTGTTGTATCATTAGTTTACATGAAGTTAAGTATGTAGTTTCTCATATAGTGTTATATAGTTAGATTTCATGAGGATAAGCACATAATTTCAAACACAGTTTTGTATCATTAGTTTCCATGAAGATAAGCCGATAGTTTCTAATAGAGTGTTATACCATAAATTGTGATGAAGAAGATAAGCACGTAGTTTCAAACACAGTGTTGTATTGTTGGTTTCCATGAAGATAAGCACGTAGTGTCTAATACAGTGTAATATGGTAAGTTCCCATGTAGTTAAGCATATGGTTTCACACACAGTGTTGTATCGTTAGTTTTGAAGAAGTTAAGCACCTAGTTTCAAACACAGTGTTGTATTGTTAGTTTTGAAATTGTTTAGCACTTAGTTTCACATACTGTGTTTTATCGTTACTTTACATGAGGTTAAGAAGGTATTTTCTCACACAATGTTGTATTGTTACTTTTGAAGAAGTTAAGCACTGAGTTTCACATACTGTGTTGTGTCACTAGTTTTCTTGAAGTTAAGCACGTAGTTACTGATACAGTGTTATATGGTAAGTTCTCATAGACTTAAGCCGATAGTTTCACACACAGTGTTGTATCGTTAGTTTTGAAGAATTTAATCATGTAGTTTCACACACAGTGTTGTATCGTTGTTTTGAAGAAGATAAGCACGTAGTTTCTAATACAGTGTTATATGGTTAGGTCTCATGAAGTTAAGCACATGGTTTCACACACAGTATTGTATCGTGAGTTTTGAAGAGGTCAAGCATGTAGTTTCTCACACAGTGTTGTATCGTTAGTTTTGAAGAAGTTAAGCACTTAGTTTCACTTTCTGTGTGGTGTCGTTAGTTTTCATGAAGGTAAGTACGTAGTTTCTCATATAGTGTTATATAGTTAGATATCGAAGATAAGCACATAGTTTTTCACACAGTGTTGTATCATTAGTTTACATGAAGTTAAGTATGTAGGTTCTCATATAGTGTTATATAGTTAGATTTCATGAAGATAAGCACATAGTTTCACACACAGTGTTGTATCGTTAGTTTTGAAGAAGTTAAGCACTTAGTTTCACTTTCTATGTTGTGTCGTTAGTTTTCATGAAGTTAAGTACATAGTTTCTCATATAGTGTTATATAGTTAGATATCATGAAGATAAGCACATAGTTTTTCACACAGTGATGTATCATTAGTTTACGTGAAGTTAAGTGTGTAGTTTCTCATATAGTATTATATAGTTAGATTTCATGAAGATAAGCACATAGTTTCACACACAGTGTTGTATCTTTAGTTTCCATGAAGGTATGCAGGTAGTTTCTAATACAGTGTTATACCATAAGTTCTCATGAAGTTGAGAACATGGTTTCACACACTGTCTTATATTGTTAGTTTTCATGAACTTCAGGTAGTAATTTCACTAGTTTTGAAGAAGTTAAGCATGTAGTTTCACACACAGTGTTGTATCGTTAGTTTTGAAGAAGTTAAGCACCTAGTTTCAAACATAGTGTTGTATTGTTAGTTTTGAAATTTTTAAGCACTTAATTTCACATACTGTGTTGTATCGTCAGTTTCCATGAAGTTAAGAACGAATTTTCTCATACTATGGTGTATTACTACGTTTGAAGAAGTAAAGCACTTAGTTTCACTTTCTGTGTTGTGTCGTTAGTTTTCATGAAGTGTAAGTACGTAGTTTCTCATATAGTGTTATATAGTTAGATATCATGAAGATAAGCCCATAGTTTTTCACACAGTGTTGTATCATTAGTTTACATGAAGTTAAGTATGTAGTTTCTCATATAGTGTTATATAGTTAGATTTCATGAAGATAAGCACATAGTGTTGTATCGTTAGTTTCCATGAAGATAAGCAGGTAGTTTCTAAAAGAGTGTTATACCATAAGTTCT
>NW_024431920.1:0-2747 GCF_017639785.1 Mesocricetus auratus
AAATTCACCTAGAAAGGGATTGTAAACAGGATGTATCAACAACAATAATTTTTATAAATATATTCCAAACAGAATATCCCTCTCCTCTAGATTATACAAAAAGTGTGGCATTGGTCAAATTATTGTAGGTAGTCTAGGGATTATCAAGATAATACTTTGTGTTGAGTGAAATACCTTGAGGGACTTATATAAAAGCCCTATTCCAAAACCTGTTCACTCCTTTCTTGCCACTATGGATGAAAGTCCTTACCAGAACTGTAGGCATTTCAGGCGAATTGGATGGGACAGGTATTCTGGCACTCAGGAGACACAGAATACTGAGTGACACACAGCTTAGATTGAAAGGTATCCTGGAGCTCGGGAGCCAAGGAATACCACAGGCCGCAGTAAGCATAGCAGCTTGCAGCCCTGCCTTAGGGAAAGGCTTCCCCAGTGTATAGGCTCTGCTTCAGTTTAGCAGTTTTGATGCAGCAGGAAGTTTCCTGTCAAAGTTGCTAGTATTGAGATTAAAGGCATGGGATGTGTTACTCTTTTAAACTGATTCAGTTTTATGCATCCCCGGGAAGCCTTGAACTCAGAGAGATCTGTCTACCTCTTTATCCAGAGCCCGAGGATTAACGGTGTGTACCACCACCTCCTAGCTTCTGACTACTTAGATTAAAGGTTTGTGCTTGGCTTCCATGGCTTGTGGCAGGACTTAACAATTCATAAATAATATATCAGCCTAGAAAATGTTTAAGTACTGAATTCATTATAAAGTATACATGCATACCAATGGTTATATGCAGCATACACATACAAATGTGCAGTAGATTACAGTTAAAAGCAAATAGAACAAAATCAATGCCCATTTGCATACATCCTTCATCAAATTTTCCTTTTCAAAGAGTCTATCCACTATTTTTCTATTTACAAAACTGACCAAGAAGAATCCATGATTGGATTCAAGATTGAAATGCCACTAGCAAAGTTATATGAGTATTACAAGACACAATGGATTGATAGCCATTAAGCCGTTGTACATAAACCTGTAGTTCTTCACCTCACAAAAGCAAGACAGAACCAACTTAGAGAACTAAAAGACTCGTCCAATCTTCTGACCTGGCTATATCTCCCAAAAAAGATACTGCTTGAATACAACAGAGTGATAAATTGTCTTCCTGCAAAATCCAGAGTTGACTTCTATAAGGGACACAAAACATGATGGTAGATGATCGAGGATATTTTGTGTTTCGTTGCTTTTTTTGAACAAAGCAAATAATTTAGGAGTCAGGACTAATGTCTGCCTTTACAAACCTAGGGAAAGTATGAGTCAGTAAGATTGCTTTGGATGTAATGTCAAGATGTACTGCAAATGCCTGGTATCAACAAGTGAACATATTTCCTAATTTCTGATTTATTCAGTCTCCTTCCCATTGTCAATACACTTTACATGGTGAAGTTCTTCAAAGCTGTTTAATTCATTGTTTCTTCATATCCAGAAAAATGTCATCCTGTTTAAAAAAATCTTTGGTGCAGTTTTTCAACATATTATCAATTATCCATGAGACGTTATGTAATAAACCTGCATGTAGACTGTAAAAAACATTATGCTTAAGTATAACGATCCAAGGATGAGAACATATTCTATAAATGAGTAAAAGCAAAAGACAAAATTGATCAAATCCAGACCATCAGTGAGATATTGAAAAATACAAATGGTTAAAACATTTTGTCACTTTAGGATACTTGGGAATGTGGGGATTTGAAGGAATTTTCCTCTGGGCAGATAGAATTCTGGAAGATCAAGGTCACCCTGAGCTACAAGCTTTGATCCTTTGGAAAAGAAACAGAGCTCACACAAAGGTAATCTCTGCACCTGGGATCCCACACCTTTAATCCCAGCACTAGAAAGGAATATATGGCAGGAGAAATCAGGTGCTCAGGACAGTCTGAATCAGTCTGAGGAGCAGTGAAATTGGGAGCAGTATAGAATCGTTGGATCACCCCTTCCTTTTGACCATTGACTGAGGTGAGAATTCTCTGGCCCCTTGACACATTTCTTCTCTGATTTTCAGATTTAACCCCAATATCTCTCTTGTGTTTTTATTATTTGTGTTACATATGTGTCCAAAAGTTTAGTTGTGGAGGAATTCAGGCAGTGTCTATCTGCATTTTCTTGATTCCATTCTATTTACAAACACCCATTAAGATATGCATCATATGAAATTACTTTAGTGTTGTTCTTGGGTTGATACTGTACTTCTCTTGTATGTTATGATGGTATTACATATAGACAATTGACTTCAGGTTTTGGAGATCATGGATGCTGGACCAAAAATCAGGGAAGCTGCATGTTATATCCCTAGGCCCTCGGCTGCATGTGTGTGACAACTGTGTAGCATGTTTTCTTAGTGAATCTTCTAAGATGAAAGCAGAAATTAGCGTGGCATTTAGCTAATTTTGGTAACCTGTTCCCTATCAGGATTACCTGTTCTTGTCTTGAGGAAAGGATAGTAATTCATTCCGGCCGCTATTTCCTGTGCCACATTGGGTGGGAGCCCATGGAAGGCTTTCTGAAAGAGACAGATGAGGAGTGAATGGAGATTGGCTACGTGGGAAGCATGGAAAAATTGTTGGTATTTAAAATAACATCCAGGAAATATGGGACACCATGAAAAGACCAAAGCTAAGAATAATACGTATAGAAGAAGGAGAAGAAAACCACCTCAAAGAGGCAGAAAACATATTCAACAAAATCATAGAAG
>NW_024431921.1:0-19124 GCF_017639785.1 Mesocricetus auratus
GGCAAAGACCTACTTTCCCATCAGTCTGGGAGTAGGCAGCTGTAAGACTTGTTTACTAAAAACATCCTCAAACCCCAAGACATTATGCTCCAATCACTTTCCTTTCCCTCTTCTTGCTCTCTCTTTTATTTGGATGCAGCTGTGGTCAGAACAACACCATTACTCTGGAAGCTGAGACAGTATGATTTAGCATTCAAGGATAACATGGACTATCTAATGAAACCTATAATGGATTTGGATCAATCCCATGCTGGCCTCCCAGCTGTCGGTCTGGGTTCCAAGAGCTCCCCCATGGTCAGATCAGCTGTCTCTGCTGGTTTTGCCAGAACATTCTTTGCCAGTTTGCTCATTGCTCCTCTGTCACTGGGTTCCATGGGTTCAGTTCAGTGTTTAACTGTGGGTGTTTGCCTCTTCTTCCATCAGTCACTGGATGAAGGTTCTAGGATGGCATATAGGGTAGACATCAAGTTCATTATCAGGAATGGGCATTTAACGTGGTCTCTCCACTATTGCTTAGCTTGCAGTTTGGTGCCATCCCTTTAGATCACCAGAGGTCTCACTGGTGCCAGATCTCTCTTCTAACCTATGACTCCCTCTATAATGGCATTTCTTATCCTGTTCTCCCCCTATTCTACTCCCCACTCAACCTTCTTGTTCCTCCATAACCTGCTCTCTCTTCCTCTTCTCCCCCTGTCTTCTTCCCAGCTCCCACTCCCTCCCTCTTTCGCCATGTTCCCAATCTGTTCAGAAGATCTTGCCACATTCCTCTTCTTTGGGATAACAGGTTCTTTCCTGTTTCTCAGACTCTTCTGTTAGTGATACCAAGAACATACCTGAACATAATAAAAGCAATATACAGTAAAACAACTGCTAACATCAAACTAAATGGAGAGAAACTCACTGTAATTCCTCTAAAATCAGGAACAAGGCAAGGCTATCCAATCTCTCCATACCTCTTCAACATTGTACTTGAAGTTCTAGCTAGAGAAATAAGACAACAAAAGTAGCTCAGGTGGATATAAATAGGAAAAGAAGAAGTCAAGCTTTCACTATTTGTAGATGATATGATAGTTTACATAAGTAACCTGAAAAACTGCACAAGTGATCTCCTAGAGTGAATGAATACCTTCAACAATGTGGCAGGATACAAGGTTAACTAAAAAAACCAGTGGCCCTATTATATACAGATGATAAAGTAGCTGAGAAAGAAATCAGAGAAACATCACCCTTTTTAATAGCCATAAACAGCATCAAATATCTAGGTATAATGTTAACCAAAGAAGTGAATGATCTGTATATAAAGACCATTGAGTGTCTAAAGAAAGAAACCAAAAATAATTCAAGAAAAAGGAAAGATCTCCTATGCTCTTGTATTGGTAAGATCAACATAATAAAAATGGCAATTTTGCCAAAAGCATTCTACAGATTTAATGCAATTCCTATCAAAATTCCAACACAATTCTTCAAAGACATTGAAAGAACAATAATCAACTTCATATAGAAAAACAAAAGACCCAGGAGAGTCAAAACATCCCTATACAATAAAAGAACTTCAGGAGGCATCACCATACCTTACTTCAAGCAATGTTACAGATCTATAGTCCTGAAAACAGCTTGGTTTTGGCACAAAAATTGACAGGTAGACCAATGGAATGAAATGATATCTGTGATTTTAACCCACACACCTATGAACGATAGACGTTTGACAAAGAGGCTGAAATTATACAGTGGAAAAATGAAAGCATCTTCAACAGATGGTGATGGCATAACTGGATGTTCTGGATTCCAGTGCAGCAACTCCCCTTTCTCAGGGTGAGCTTTCAAGTGCAAAAACCATATTCCGGGGTGACAAACTCCAGTTAACAGGAAAAATTAGCCAGAAGTGGCACTATAGAAGCCAAAATTTTAGTATGTTTTGACCAAGGTGTGAACATTTAGAGTTTTTCTCAGAGCTATGAACTTTGATGCATTAAGCCTTTGTTTTACTTATTAGAGTTGTGTTTTTTTATTCAAGTGCTGGCATTTTACATTTAATGGTATTTCCATCATGGATACAGTTGTGCTTAGGCATGTGTCTATGCACCAGGAGACTGTTGTTTTGTCAGATCCAGAAGAGGCTGTTGGAAAACCTGGAAAGCTGGATTTACTGATGATGTCGGCTTCCCTGAGAATTGGAAGAAAGTCTTCAGGGGAGGTATCCAGCACCTTTTTAAAAGCTGAAGCTTTTCTCCATCCCATCACAGTTACTGTCTTAAAGATAACACAACAGCCCCTCAAGATTAGTCACTTCTCTAAAGCTTTGACAGTCTGAAATATTTTATCAGGAATTCAAGAAGTAATCATGATTTGTTTATTGCATATTCTTTCCTCCCTTCCTCTCTCCCTCCCTCCTTCCTTTCCTCCTTCCCTCTCTTCATCCTTTCCTCCTTTATTTCTTCCTTCCTGTTGATGAAACTTTCTATTCAGCCAGGTTCCACTGCCTTTCAGTCCAAAATAACTACACAGACACTATATTAATTATAAAACAGTTGTTCAATAGGTAAGGCTTCTTGCTGGCTTGCATTCTTTTAATATTATCTCATAACTAACAATCTATGTCTTTCTACATGGCCTTATCTTATCAGAGAATTCCTGGTGCATCCTATCTTTGCATCTCTTTGAGACCCTCTGTCTTCTTTCCCCACCCTTCCATGGTCTGTTTGCCCCATCTAAGCTTACTGCCTGGTTATTGGCCAAACAGTGTTTTATTCATCAAACAATAAGAGACACATCACCATCCTTCCTTCCTTCCATCCCTGCTTCGTTCGTTCATTCATTCATTCCTTCTGCCCTCCCTCTCTCTCTCCCTCCCCTTCCTACCTGTGTCCTTCCATCCTTCCTCCCACTTGCACCCTTCCTTCCTTCCTTCCTTCCTTCCTTTCTTTCTGTCTGTCTTTTTGTCTGTCTGTCTTTCTTTTTCTTTTCGACATTTTGTCTCTCTGCATGTCTGGCTCTCCTAGAGGATGCTCTATGAGCCAAGTTAGCCTCATACTCACAGAGCTGAGTCAGCCTCTGCCTTCAGACTACTCTGAACATAGTCTTGGGCTATCACTTCATGCCTGGCTCAGGAATTTCTATTTAATTACCTTAACCATACTGTTAGTCTTAAAAATGATATGTATAGGTAATGTTTAACGTTAGTTTAAAGAATATCAAGACTTAGTTATTATTGTTAAGAAAATTATAATTAGATCATCATCAATATATTATAAGTGCTACTAATTTGTGATACGGTCTCACTAGGCTGTATTGCTATCCTAGCATTCTTGATGTAGACTAAAATGTCCAGGCCAGCAGAACTTAAAAGTAATGGGAACAGGAAGCAAATTTTCCCACAGGGACCCACTAGGGGTTATAGTGAGTGGAACTATTCCCCTATCTAACCTAGTGCCAGGAACCATTATTCTTGGCTATGGAGAATCCAAATACTATATTTGGCAGTTATTCAAATCATATACTGCCTCCTGGAGAATCATGTGCTAGAATTATAGGCTGGTTCTACCTCAATGGCTCTGTCACTGTTTTCAAAATGCCATTACATCTTTTCTGTTATGCCAGCTGATTTAGGAAGTTGGTAAATGTTGTAATACCAGTGGACTCCATGGATGTTGTACCTCTCAGGTCGAGAATTTAGTTCCTTTGTCAGAAGACATACCGTGTGGAATATCATGAATGGTTGTCAAGGTAATTTTGGTAAAATCATTACATGCAGGAGAGGTAAATCCATAGCCAGAATAAGTGTCTACTCCAGTAAGGACAAAGTGTTGTCCCTTCCACAGAGGAAATGGTCTAATGTAGTCCTCCTGTCATGAAGTTGTTGACTGATCAGTCTAGGGAAATGGTGACATATCTGTGTCTCTGTGTTGGACTCGGCAGTTGGCAGATCTGGCATTAAGGAAAAGATCTAACCAGATAAGTCTTGATGGATGGATATGCATGTCATTTTGCCCATAAGTAACACCCATTTCAGCTACCATGCCTTTTTTGACTATGAGCCCATTCTGAATTACAAGGATGGCTTGGGAAAGAGGCTGACACTACACAGACTGCAATCGTATCTACTTGATACTGAACTGCTGAAGTCACCTTTGTTTTCTTTCTTTTTAAAACATTTTATTTATATTAAATAAGCTTATTTTACATAACAATCTCATCCACCCATTACCCCACCATCTTTCCATCACACCTTCATCTACTCCTCAGAGAGGGTGAGATATTGCCCTGGGGATCATCAGTGTCTGTCACATCATTTGGAGCAAGCCATCCCTCCTCCCTATATCTAGGATGAGAGAGAATCCCTCCAAAAGGAATGGGCTCCAAAATGCTAGCTCATAACTAGAGACAAATACTGGTTCCTCTCCCCTTGGCCCCAGAGACTTCCCAAGCCTCCCAGCTGACACCCACATTCAGGGGAAATAGGGCAGTCTCATAAAGGCTTCTTAGCTGATTTTCTGGAATCAGTGAGCTTCCACTTGCTCAGGTCAGCTGTTTCTGTGCCTTTCTCCTGCATAGCCTTGACTCCTTTGCTCCTCTAAAACTGGATTCCAGGAGTTTGGCTCAGCGCTTAGCTGAAAATCTCTACTTCTGCTTCCATCAGCTACTTGATAAAGGCTTTTAACATTTAACATAGTTATCAATCTCACTATAGGGGAAGGATGTTTAAGGTACCTTCTCCACTATTGCCTAGATTCTTATTTGGGTCTCATCCTTGTGGATTCCTGGCAATTTCCATAGTGCCAGTTTTCTCATTAAGCCCATAACAGCTCCCTCTATCAAGGTATCCTTGCTCTCCTCCTCTGTTATGGCACCCTTTGACGGGCATTTACACAGGACACAGGGGTCTACATGTTCTTTGTTCCTTTGCAGATCTGTCCAAATACTTCTCCTCACATGTCTTTCTAATTGTTTATATTTTTCTTTTTATTTATTTTTCTCACATGCAATACATCCTGATTATAGTCTCCCCTCCACAAAATCCACAGCTGGACAGACTAAAATGGGTTCATTCAAATAGAAACTCCACTGGAACCATAAACTGATTCAAAAGTTTTATTACTTTTATATTTGATTAAAATATTATCTGCAGATGTGGCCATGAGGATGTGAGGACAACCTCAGATTCTCTGAATCTCCAGTTTCAGGTGGTAGAAAAGTGCCCTGTGTGTCCTGGGAACTGAACAAGGGTCTTTTACAAGAGCAACATTTCCTTTTGCCAAAGTATGGGAGATAAAAATGTCTTCTTTCTTTTCTTCTCTTGTAAGCAAACATTCATGTTTGTTTTCTCCTTTGCTCTGAGCCCTTGATCATATATTCTGCTCAGTACAATCCAGACAGCTTCTGCCAATGAAACCCTAATGGGATGTGCTCAAGGCAAGCAAATGAAACTGAATCTCAGTTTTCAACACATTGGACAAAATTGAAACCAGTTAAGAAACAGGATAGAGGGTGGATATTGTACTACAGAGTCAGGCATCAGCAATTCCAGCTCATTTAATGCTATTAATACCTGAGCTTCCTGAGATTCACTGTGAAGTCTCCACGGAGCCCATAGTATACCTAGGTGTCCTTGGTAACAACACTGACTTCTACTGCAAGCAGACACCTCTAGGTCACAGCTGACTGGGACCTAGCATCTCTTCAAGCATTTGAGAGGAGGTTCCAGGACAGGACCCATGGTAAAAGCCATGCTAGGGCATGCTTCAGCCACCAAGTGAGGATATGAACCCACCATTGTCTTCCAGCCTGAGGTCTCAGAAACTTCAGAAGCATTTGCTCTAATGAAATTCAGTGCCTGGGTTTTCAGCTGTCCTGCACTGTGGAGGTCAGCCAGGAAGAGAGTGTGGGCAGCATTCTCCACAGAGAGGTCTTTGTAGAGGGCATGCTCACAAATGACCTTCAAACGCTCCAGGCCATACTTGTCAGCAGCTGCAAGCACAGAATCTGCCATGTTGTGGAGGTCTGGTGCCTTCCCGGTATAAATGAAGCCCATCATTGCCTTGAAGCCTCGAGGATCCAGATCATGTATCTCAACGCGGTTTGTTCTGCTCTCCTCCATGTCATGTTGAAACATGGCTCTGAAAACTGGAGAGCGAGCTGCTAAGATGGCCTTGTGAGCCCGGAATTCCTGGCCAGCTACGACCAGGAGGCAGTCTGTGAAGAGGGAATTCTCCCACAGTTTTCCTAGCTCATCTGCCATTGTACACCTTGGAACCTGGATCCCTGGATCCCTGTTCTGGTCACTGATGCTGAAGGAGTCTTGGAACAGTGTCACTTTGCAGAAGATGGTGAGCTTGTTTTGAGGGAGGAGGCAATGCACATGGTCTTTGATATAATCTATGAAGATGAACCTTTTGAATCCGCATTCATAGCCTGGCAGGAACTTAGAGGCTCTTCCAGTCCCCATTCCAAGGACTTTCTCCCCTTCAGTGCCTAAGATCCACAGCTGGAACTTTGCCCAAATATGAGTATTTAGACTGCTGAGCAACCCTATGTAAACTGACAAGTAATCTGCGCTTTCTTTGCCAACTCTCAAACACCATTTGTCATTGCCTCCTGTTGGAAATGTTGGACTTGTAATGCATTCCTGCATTTCCTCCAGGAATAAATGGAAGTCACTGATGGTCCATCTGCAGCATAAATTCTGTATGGTGATGCTTGTGTAGTTCAAACCCTCAACAATCCTGTCCTCTGACATTTCTGCTGGAGGTAGTTTGAAGTTTAAACTGGATCCAAACAAAGAACTGGGATTTATTTTTTCTTCACCCTGTGGCACACAATAATAGATATGATTTAGAGTTTGAGGTTATGTTTTTATGTGTTAAGGCTTCTATGATGCTGGAACTTGGATGTATCTGATATTTTCAATGCAGATTTCAAGATGAGTTTCACAAAACACAGTCAAGTCTACTCGGGAATTTTAGATAATTTGATTTTGTAGATTGAAACTTACTCCAGTAGGCGACTTGTTTTGAGAAGTATATACAAATTTGAAGTGTTTAGAGCATTTTGTACACTCCTAAGAAAAATGAGGAGAACATGGGGTAGCAGGAAGGTTGAGTTGTGGGAAGAAGTGAGAAGAGCCAGAAGAGTGATACCATAATAGAGGGAGTCATTTTACGTTTGAAGAGAGATATGGCACTAGTGAGATTTCCAGTGGTCTACAAGGATAACGCCAACTAGCAAACTAAGCAATAGTGAAGAAACTACCTTAAATGCCCCGCCCATATAATGAGTTTCAGACTGCCTTATATGCTATCCTAGAAACTCCATCCAATAACAAATGGAAGTAGAGGCAGACAGCCACAGCTAAACACTGAACTGAACTCCTGGAACCCAGTGACAGAGAGGGAGGAGTGATGAGCAAAGGGGTCAAGACTGGAATGGTGAAATCCAGAAAAACAGCTGACATGAACAAGGGGGAGATCTTGGGCCCCAGATTCAGGGCAGAGAGGCCAGAATTGGACTGATCCAGACCCCCTTAATGTGGGTGTCAGTGAGGAGGCCTAGGCAACCTAGGGGGCTTTGGGTAGTAGATCAATATTTATACCTGGCACACAAATGGACTCTGCATGCCCGTTCCATAATGAGGGATGCCCTCTCAGCCTGTACACTTGGGGGAGGACCTAGGCCCAGCCCTGAATGAAATGACAGACTCTGGTAATCCCACATTGATAGCCTCACCCAACCTGGAGAATGGAATGGGGATTATGTGGGAGGTTAGGGGACAAGGGAGGAGGGGAAAGAGAGGGAGCTGGGATTGACATGTGAAGCATGCTTGTTTCTAATTTAAATAAAAAACGTTAAATATAAAATGAAAAAATGTCTACTAGGAATCTCTAGAATAACAGAACATGTAGAATGAGTCTCTCCATATATGAAGAAATGGGATTCATTCGAATCACTTAGGCTGCTGTCCTTCTTAGCCCATAGTGGCTAGCTATGAAGGGGAAGTCCATGAATCCAGTACTTACTCAATCCAAGATGTTGGACTTGTCTGCTGGTCTTCAATAAATGCAGGGATTCAAAGAAGAATTCTGTAATGGCAGTGACCAGATGTATTTGCTACAAGGTGTCCAAGCAGGCAGAGTGCAAAAGCCACATTCTTCCATATTCCTTTATATGCTTCCAGCAGAAGGTGTGTCCCAACTTAGGGTGTGTCTCCTAGCCTGAGATATGGATTAAAGGTGTGTTTCCTCCTGTCTGTTGATCTTGATCAAATGCTCTGTCTTCTACCTGAAAAGTCAGTATTTCAAGAGTGGATCTACCTACTCCAAATTTGCAAAATATTTCTCACAGTTGTGCCCTGCATTTTAGAATTTTTGTTAATTCTAGCTGTGGCCTAGCTGGTAACCAAGTGTACCCATCACAATTGAAACTTGTTTGCCTGAGATAATTTTCCATAAATCAAGAAAAGCTTTCCATTCCTACAGAGTTGTTATTTACTCTTCTCATGTTGTTAATTATTTCTACCACCCTGCTGTGGTGGCACACACCTTTAATCCCAGCACTTGGGAGGCAGAAGCAGGCAGATCTCTTTGAGTTCAGGGCCGGTCTGTTATAAAGAGTTATTTCCAGGACATCCAGGTATATTAAGCAGAAAAACCCTGTCTCTGAAAAAAAGAGTATTCTTTCCATGAATATGATCCAGGAAGAGATACTTTTCTTCACTCAGGAGACTCAGTGTTCCCAATATGGAGGTTAGGATGGAAGAATCCTTGTATGGTGGGCATTAAACAGAACCAGGCAGTGCCCTTTGAAAATGGCTGCCTTTTTCTTCCTTTTCATTCCATCGATACTTACAGTCCCAGGAACAGCTCCAGGAAATTCCATTGGTGATCTTGGCCCTTCACCTCAATTGATCCTCCTTTAACACACTCTCCCTGATCCATTTCCTGGTGTGCTATGAGAAGATACTAAAGACCTCTCACTCAATCATGCTGACTCCCAAGTTTCTGCTTCTCATTACCTCTTAATTTTCATCATTCACTGGTGAGTTCTCTCCTCTTCAATCTTTGAAAGTCCAGGTTTACTCTGCTGGGCTTAAAATTGTAAGAGCATTCTGGTTTTCAAAGGCTTCAAAATATATTGAAAAGTTACTGACGAGTATCTATCTTCCAATGTGTAGTCTTGAAATTAGAAAGTGTGATACCTTCAAATGAATAATTTCTGGGATAGGATAAATAACAACCTGACCCTGAACCCACCTGGTGAAGAATCCCCTATGCTACTAAGTGACCACCTGCAATAAGTCTAGCAATGGAAACAAACGGAAAAAAATCCAACAATCCAAATCAATTGATTGATTTATTATCAAATAACAGATAAGTGATATTGCAGCCAGTCTTATAGGAGATTCAGACTGTGAATGGTTGAGCTGATTGAATCAATGAACTTATTTCTGTGTGGTCTATGCTTAGAGAGTCTTTCCAAGATAGGACAAAGTGGAGACAGAGGACAAGTAGGGAGAATTTTCCCATCACATATAACAGCAAGCTCCGACTTCTTCCAGGACATTTAGGGCTTCTGATGTCCTTATGCCACCGAGATAATTAGGAAATAACAATATTAGAAGGGTTTAATAATCAATATAACCAAGAAGACATTTGAATGCTCATCCAATAAGGAGGTTATAATGTTTATTGCATTTGGGTAGGAAGAGTGCCACATTATCCAATGATTAAACATAAAGGAAGAATACAACAGCCTAATACAGGTATGTGACACAGGCACAGACAGATCAGGAATGAGGACATGTATCAAAACTTAAGGAAAAGAGACAAAATGGGAAGTACTCTTATGATTGAAGGAGAGTAAAGACCACCAACCCAAATATTTTGAGTCAAAATATGTAAGGTTTATTTTCTGCCATAATGGTTTCTTTTAACCTAATCTAGGGTTTGAGAGACAACCCAGGAATAATAGGATAATTGGAGTTTTTATAACCCCCAAATGCTAAGCTAAGGGTTTACCACAGGTTGTGGCTATTCCAGGGGAAATCATTAGGTCCAAGAGCTAATGATGAACAGAAATACTGTTTGAGACTGTGCCTGATGGGGTTAATGAAAAAAGCAAAGATTACCTATCAGTTTATTTGGTGTTGCTCAGATATCCAAAGAGTTATTTTTGGGCAAAGACCCTGACTGCAGTAAACTCATGGAGCAAGATGTATCCCTAGGCAGTAGTCAGGTACCATGTGTCACCCTATACCTGGATGGCAGCACTGGTCCCTTTTGTTTCTCTTAAGTTTAAATTAGGTATTCATTGATTGTCTCTTATTTAGTTTAGATAAGGATTTGTCAATCTTACTGATTTGTCTCAATGAACCAACTCTTTGTTTTATTGATTCTTGGTACTGCTCTCTTGGTGTTTTATTTATTTCAGCTGCTCCACTTGTGTGTGCTTGCATTTTTTTCATTCAAGTGTTTTCAAGTGTGCTGTTCAGTTCCTAGTATGATATCTCTCCAATGTATTTATAGAAGAACTTCCTGGTATGAACTTTCCTATTAACACCTCTTTCTTTCAAGTCCCATAAGTTTGGATTTTTTAATTTATTTTGATTAAATTCTAGGAAGTCTTTAATTTCTTTCTTCATTTCTGTCTTGGCAAAAGAGTCATTCAGTAGTGAGTAATTTAGCTTCCATCAGTTTGTTTGCTTTCTCTTGTTGAAACATAGCTTTATCAGTTGTTGTTTGTCAACATGCAGGGAGTTATTTTACTTTTCTTGGAGGTGTTAAGACTGGCTTTGTAAAAATACATGTTCAGCTTTGGAGAATGATCTGTGAATGGCTGAAGAAAGGTTTAATCTTTTGTGTTTGAGGGAAATGTTATGTAGATATTGGTTATGTACGTTATTTTTCTATGTAGTTTTTGAGTGGATGATCTGTCTTTTTAAGATTAGAGTATTGATGACTCCAAGTAAACCAACAGCCAACATCAAACTAAATGGAAAGAAACTCAATGCAATTCCTCTAAAATCAGGAAGAAAACAAGGCTGTCCACTCTCTCCATACCTTTTCAACATGGTACTTGAAGTTCTAGCTATTGCCATACGACAACAAAGGGCGATCAAGGGGATACAAATTGGGAAGGAAGAGGTCAAACTTTCACTGTTTGCAGATGATATGATAGTTTACATCAATGACCCAAAGACCTCTACCAGGGAACTCTTACAGCTGATTAACACCTTCAGCAAAGTGGCAGGCTACAAGATCAACTCAAGAAAATCAGTAGCCCTACTATATACAGATGATAACAGGGCTGAAAGAGAAATCAGAGAAACATCACCCTTTACAATTGCCACAAACAACATAAAATACCTTGGGGTAACGCTAACCAAACAAGTGAAAGACCTGTATCATAAGAACTTTGAATCTTTAAAGAAAGAAATTAAAGAAGCCCTCAGAAAATGGAAAGATCTCCCATGCTCTTGGATAGGTAGGATCAATGTAGTAAAGATGGCAATCCTGCCAAAAGCAATCTACAGATTCAATGCAATCCCCATTAAAATCCCAGCACAATTCTTCACAGACCTTGAAAGAACAATAATGAATTTTGTATGGAAAAACAAAAGACCCAGGATAGCCAAAACAACCCTGTTCAACAAGGCAACGTCTGGAGGCATCACCAGCCCTGACATCAAGCTCTATTATAGAGCTATAGTCCTAAAAACAGCTTGGTATTGGCACAAAAATAGACAGGTAGACCAATGGAATCAAATTGAAAATCCGGGTATTAACCCACACACGTACGAACATCTGATCTTTGACAAAGAAGCTAAAAATATACAATGGAATAAAGAAAGCATCTTCAACAAATGGTGCTGGCATAAGTGGAGACTGGCATGTAGAAGAATGCGGATCGATCCGTGTTTATCGCCATGCACAAAACTTAAGTCCAAATGGATCAAAGACCTCAACATAAATCCAGCCACACTGAACCTCTTAGAAGAGAAAGTGGGTGGTACCCTTGAACAAATTGGTACAGGAGACAGCTTCCTGAACATAACACCAGTAGCACAGACAGTGAGATCAACAATTAATAAATGGGACCTACTGAAACTGAGAAGCTTCTGTAAGGCAAAGGACACAGTCAGCAAGGCAAAAAGGCAGCCCACAGAATGGGAACAAATATTCACTAATCCCACATCTGACAGAGGTTTGATCTCCAAAATTTACAAAGAACTCAAGAAGCAAGTATCCAAAACAGCAAAGGACCCAATTAAAAAGTGGGCTGCAGAATTAAATAGAGAGTTTTCAATAGAGGAGTCTAAAATGGCTGAGAGGCACTTGAGAAAGTGCTCAACATCCTTAGCCATCCGGGTAATGCAAATCAACACAACTCTGAGATACCATCTCACTCCTGTCAGAATGGCTAAAATCAAAAACACCAATGACAATTTATCCTGGAGAGGATGTGGTGAAAGGGGAACACTCCTCCATTGCTGGTGGGATTGCCAACTAGTTCAGCCACTTTGGAAATCAGTATGGAGATTCCTCAGAAAAATGGGAATAAACCTACCACAAGACCCAGCAACTCCACTCTTAGGCATATATCCAAAAGATGCCCATTCATACAAGAAAGATGTCTGTTCCACTATGTTCATAGCAGCTTTATTTGTAATAGCCAGAACTTGGAAGCAACCTAGATGTCCCTCACCTGAAGAGTGGATAGAGAAAATGTGGTACATCTACACAATGGAGTACAATTCAGCAGAAAAAAATAATGGAATCATGAGATTCGCATGCAAATGGATGACACTAGAAGAAACCATCCTGAGTGAGGTAACCCATTCACAAAAAGAGAAACATGGCATGTACTCTCTCATATATGGATTTTAGACATAGATCTGGGGAGTGCCAGCCTACAATCCTATGGCCAGAGAGTCTGGAAACAGAAACTTCATTTAGTGGCTGATCAAAGAAGAGGCAGACTCCCTTGGTTAAGTACTGAGCTGAACTCAAGAAAGCCAGTAACAGAGAGGGAGGACTGGTGATCAAAGGGATTAAGACTGGGCTGGTTTAACCCCCAGAAACAGCTGACTAGACAAAGGTTAACTCTTGAAACCCAGGCATCAGCCTGGGAATCCAGCATGGGACTGATCAATACCCCCTGAATTTGGGTGTCAGTGAGGAGGCCTAGGGAATCTATTGAGCCTTTTGCAGCAGATCAGTACCCATCCCAAGTATACACACGGACTTTGGACTCCCATAGAACAATGAGAGGTGCACTCTCACCCTGAACTCTTGGGGAAGGGTCTAGGCCCTGCCCTATATGAAATGACAGACTATGGACACCCCCATGGAGGGCCTCACCCTCCCTGGGGGAATGAGGGGATAACGGGGGGGGGTTGGGGGAGGGCACGGGAGGAGGGGAGGGAATGGGAGAGGGACCTGGAACTGACTTGTGAAGCAACCTCGTTTCTTATCTAAATTTAAACTGGAAAAAAAAGATTAGTGTATTGATGACTCCAATTTTCAAGATTTGAGGGGTGGTGTTCAGTTTAAGCTTTAGTAATGTTTCTCTTACACATATTAGTGCCCCTTTCTTCAGGGGCATAGATATTAAGAATTCAAATGTGACCTTGGTGAAATAAGTTTCCTTCCCTATGTCTTTTGATCATCTTTGCTTTAAATTATATTTTGTTAGGTATTTGATGGCTACTCTCTTCTTACTTAAATCCATTTGCTTGGAAAGTGTTTTCCAATGTTTTTGTCTGGTAATGTCTATCTTTGATGTTGTGATATGTTTCTTGAATGCAGAAAAAGAATGGATTCTGTTTTCACTCTCATTTTGTTATTGTCTCTTTTCTTTGGGAATTTGCGTTCATAGATATTGAGAGATATCAATGCCCAATGATTACTGTATCCTGTCATTTGTTGGTTGAGGTGTACAAAGTGGTGGTGTATGTATGTGTGTTGTGTTTCCCTTCTTTTATTTTTTTATGGTGTGAGATTATTTATTCTTGGTGTTTTCATGCATGCAGTTAACAACTTGGGTTATAGCTTTCCTTGTAGAATATTCTATTGGTCTGGCTTTGTAGATAGATATTTTATTAATTTAAGGTTCCTAAGAATAAACCATTGTGAATGAGGTAACCCACACATACAAAGAAAAAACATGATATGTTCTCACTCATGAGTGGATATTAGACATAGAAAAAAAGGATAACCATCCATACAATTCACAATGCCAGATAAACTAGAAAACAAGGACGTACTAAAGAGAGATATATATGAACCCCATGAAGGGGAAAGGAACAAGATGCCATGAGCAAATTGGGAGCACCAGTGGAGTGGTAGTGAGGTAGGAGAAAGTGGAGGGGAGAAGAGGAGGAGGGAGAACATGGAGAATCAGGAAGGTCCAGTTGGGAAGGAACAAAGACCGAGAGGAAGGAAAGAGGTACCTTAATATAGGGAAACATTATGGGATTAAGGAAAAAATCTGGCATGATGGAAACTTCCAGGGATACACAAGGATTACCCCAACTAAAAATGTAAGCAATAGTGGAGAGCCAACCTTAAATGCCCTTCCCCTCTAATGAGACTGAAGACTACCTTAAATGCCACCATAGAGCCTTCATCCAGTAGCTGATAGAAGCAAAAGCAGAGAGTCACCAAACTACAGGAACACAGTTGCAGAGAGGGAATAGTGATTAGCAGAGGGGTCAAGATCATGCTGGCAAAACCCATGAAAACAACTGTCCTGAGCAAGTGAGAGCTCAAGGACCACATTCTGCCAGTTGGGGAACCATCATAGAACCAAACCAGGACAGTGAATGCGGGTGTCAGTTCTGGAAGCCTGGGCAGTCTATGGGACCTCTTGCAGTAGAACCAATATTTATTCCTAGTGCACAAATTGGCTTTGGGAGCCCATTCACTGTGGACTGATACTCTCAGCATAGCTATGTGTATCATTTGGGGAGGGCCTAGTTCCTTCCCCAAGTGATATGACAGGATTTGTGGATCCCCATGGGAGACTCACCCTCCCTGAAGAGAGGATGATTGGTGGGATGTGGTTTGGTGGTGGGGAATGGAATTAAAATAGGGAGAAGGAACTGGAAATCTTATTTACAATAAGATTTTAGTTGAACTAAAATTAATTAAGAAATTGACTTTTGGGGGTCAAGACCAGACTGGAGAAACCCACAGAAACAGATTTCCTAAACAAGGGGAAGTTCATAGACCCAAGAATAATAGCTAGGAAATCAGCATAGGACTGATCCAGACCCCATGAATATGGTAGTCAATTAGGAAGCCTGGACAATCTATGGAGCCTTTGGTAGTGCATCATTAGTTATCTACTGGTGAAAGTATGAACTTTATCAGGCGATGACACATTAGGATACTCTCTCAGCCTAGACACAGGGGAGGGCATACATCCTGCTCCAAATGATATGACAGATGTTGAAGTTCCACCATAGACGTTCTCAAACTCCCTAGAGAGCAGAAAGTGAATTGGTTTGAGGCAGATGAGGAGGGGAGGAGAGGGAACGGAGACTGAAATATAAAACCAGCTTTTTTCTAATTTAAAATTTTAAAGTTAATTAAATTGACTTTTCATAGAATATCTTGTTTTGTCCATCTATAGTAATTGAAAGATTTGCTGGGAATAGTAGTCTAGACTGGGATTTGTGCTCTCTTAAAATCTGCAGGAAATATGTCCAGGACCTTTTGCCTTTGAGAGTCTTTATTGGGAAATGGGATGATATTCTCATAGGTCTGTTTTATATATTACCTTCTCTTTCTCCTTGAAACTGTTTAATATTCTTCTCTCTTTTTGAATGTTTATTGTTTTGATTATTAATTGGTAAGAGTACTATATTTCCTGGTCTAACCTATGTGATGTTGTGGAAGATTCTGGTACATTTAAAAATCTTTTGTTCTTAAGAATGTTTTGTGTGTTTTTTCTAAAAGAGAACCTCCAATTCAGTGGGCGGTATGAGTGGAAAATCATTTGGTTAGCTGCCATCCTGTAATGGGAAAGAAGTACCCTGCTTGTATAGGAGAGGCAAGGGTGAAAAAAAGCAGGCAACAGTGTCATAGACAATACCTGCTCTCACTATGAAGAGGCCCTTTTATTCTGTTGATGAATCTTGCCTCTGTACTTCCTGCTCTCTTGCTTGTGTTTTTATTTCTGCATTCCCTCACTTTGTGTTTGCTTTACTGCTTCTATTCACTTTTTCAGACATTGAAGACTATTGTTTTTCCCTTCAATTATTTGTTTACATTCTTCTTTCCTATCTTGTAGCAATTTATTCATTTCCTCCATTGTTTGCCTCTTCCAAGATTTGTTAAAGTAAATATTCACCTCTTTTTTAAGGAGCTCTATTATCTTCATGAAGTTGGTTTTGAGTTCTGTTTGTTTGATTCATCAGTGTTGATATAGTCAGGGTTACAATTAACAAAAACAAGGACTTAGCCAGATTTCTGTATTTTATCCTGATCTCCATGATATAGACAGCACCCCCAAACAGCAGGAAGTAGTTTGGGATGAATAACCCCAATATTTTGAATTTTCAAAATACTGTTTATAAATTTTTGTTTTCATTTAAATGGGGTTGCTCATAAATGGTAATGATCACAGTCAATCTCTTTCTGAAGGGAAAAACGGAATATGATTTAGAAATGAATACATTGTTTTGGTATGGATTTTCATTTATTGATACAAATTTAGATCACACATACACACACACACTCACACACACAGACACAGACAAACACACACACACGTATATATACATATATGTATTTCTTCTCTTGTTTAGATATTATGTATACAGCTCTTTTAAAATGAAATGTAGAATTGAGAACAGATTGTAGATAGTTACCTATAATATTCAAAATGTATTGTCAGGTTAGTCAGGTTTTTAAAATTCTTCAGTCCTTTCAAAGTCCTACAAAATACATGGCATTTAAATGGTTTAGGGTTTTCATGGCAGAGAGACACAATGACTCCTAGCACACCAATTACATCTGAGTGAAATATGGACATTGAAGAAGCACACTATGGAGTTTTATTTCTTCATGACAATATAAGACATTTGTGCAAAAAAGTGCTCTTGCCTGGATGGTTTGAATGTTGCTGTATAAACTGGACATGCAGGTCCCACAGGAAAGTGACTGCTAAACTTACAAAACAAGATGGACAGTCCTATATGGTTTGAGCTTCATGGAATTGTCTGCCAGACATTCTGCAGGACACAGTAAAATGACTGACAAATGGCCAATGCAGATTGACATTTAAAAATTTTCTGCTTTGCTGAGAAGTCTGTCAGACACAAATATATATATTAGAGTTATGTGTTAATAGTTAAGTCAGAGCTAGTCGATAATGAACTGTAGCAAATAGACAACAGCTTTACAATTAATATCTTGTCCCATGTGCTCATTTGGGACTTATGCAGCTCAGGCACCGGCCTGGTGGGAAGAATGCATATTACAATTTTATATCACATTTCTTTAACTCTGAGAAGCCGTGTTACTTCGAATGACTAAAACACCTGATGCATCTACTAAAGGGCTGAATAACCAGTAACTAGACAAGAGGAGACACAGGCAGTACTGGCAAGCAAGAAGAATAAATAAGGAGAGAAATCTGGGAACACTTGATAGGAGAATTGTAAAAGGAGAAATAGAGAGGATGTCTGGGGTAAGCCATCAAGCTACACTGAATGTCATGGAGCAAGAAGGAAAGAAAGATGTATAGAATAAAGATTTTAAAAAATCCCAGAGGCCAAACATACATGGAATAATTTAGACAACTTAGCTAGAAATAAGTCAAGCTGAAGCAAGGCACTCATAAATAAAAATAAGACATCATGGATTTACTTGGGATCTGGGTAGTAGAACCCCAAATAGCAAAGATTAAAAACAACCAACTACAGATCACAGCTAACAATGGTCCTAGGATCTCTTCATATATTTGAGAGGAGGCTCCATGATAGGTTCTCATGAAAATGCCAGTGTGCAGTAGTGATCAAGTGGCAAGTATGGATGTCACCCTACTAATGACCTCAGAGAGATCTCAAAGTCATCAACAGTAATGAAATCTAGAATATCTGTATTCAATTGCCCTGCCTTGTGTTAGTCCATCAAGATGATAGTGTGAGCAGCATTCTCCATAGACGGGACTCTGAAGAGGGCATCCTCACACATGACCTTCAAATGCTCCAATCATGATTGCCAGCAGCTGCCAACACAGCATCTGCTGTGCTGTGGAGGTCTGGTGCCTTCCCTGTGTGAATGAAGATAATCATTGCCTTGAAGAATTTAGGTTGCAGCTCATGGATCTCAGCAAGTTTCCATTTGTTCTCATATTCCAACATGGCTCTGAAAACTTCAGAGAGAACTGCTAAGAAAAGGGAATTCTCACACAGCTCTCCTAGACCTTTTTTCATGGTACACCTTGGAATCTTGACATTAGGAGACATTTTATGTTCAGAAATGCTGGACCATGTTCCCCTAGTAAGGAGATGGAACTCATCACCAAGGAGAAACAAATGGGCCAAGGAAAAGAGGATAACTAGAATGATTATCTTTTGGAATATTCAGTTGTGGCTTTGCTACAACAAGAAGAACTCACAGCTCCACCCACTTTTCTGTCCTTTTACAGTTACAAACCACAACTAGAACTCTGCACTAATGCAACTCTTTGGAGAGCTGAGGAACACTAGAAAAACTGAGAGGTAACTATGCTTTCTTCCTAGATCCTGTTCAATTATACTCTCAAACACCATTTCAGTGTCATTGGCTCCTGATGAGAAAGTTGAACTATTGATATTTTCCAGAATTTCCTCCAGAAAAAAAACTGAATTTGCTGATCTTCTACCTGTAGGAGATCTTCTGGATGGTCATCTGTGTGTAGTCCCAGCTCTCTCCTTCTAGGTCACCTTAGATTTCTGTTGGAGGTAATCTGTAATTTTTAAATTAATTTTTATTTAAATTAAAAACAATCATATTTTACATATGAGTTCCAGTTCCCTCTGCCTTATATCATCACATTCCCCCCAACAAGCTCCCAAATCAAACCCTATTCACTACTCAGGGAGAGTGAGGCCTCCCATGGGAGATCATTAAAGTCTGTCATAT
>NW_024431922.1:0-4439 GCF_017639785.1 Mesocricetus auratus
AAGGAGTCAGTACCAGTATTCAGCCGAAGCTCATACTGCGGAGGCGCCGAGGGGCGTGAGCCTGCCGGATTTATAGGCGGTGGCCTCACATTCATTTTTGTTTTCAGCGGCCGGTGTCTATTAGGGTGATATCTTTCTTCCTCATACTGTGTCACCTCCTCCTCTAGACTACCTTCTTCGCTAGAATTTAGAGTGTTAGAATTGGAATTATCTAGCTCCAAGGCTTCTAGCTCTACCGTAGGGTATAGGCTAGATTCTGGATTTTTCTTTTTCTTAGATTTGTTAGGGGGTGAATGATCACTCCCTTCTTTCTCTCCCCCTTTCTTAACTTCTTGGGGAGGGCCTTTTTTCTTAGACATGTCTTTCCTTTTGCGAGCTCCCATTCTCTCACTCCGTTCAGTTTCTGACATGCTATCCTGAACTTCCTAGGCTAAGGTTCCCTGACTTTCTACTATAGTAGGTTGACAGGCCTCATCCTCCAAGCAGTTTTTAACTAGCTTTCAAATGGCTTTGGTACCTAAGCGGAGATCTCCTTCTGCATGTTTTCTGTCTAGTTCTTTACCTAGCTTGTTCCATGAGGCCACAGTGAGGGACCCGGGACAAGCATACCATGGTGCCACTCTATCTACCTCCTTCACAAAATTTTGAAGTGTTCGTGGTGCAATTTTGAGATCTCTTTGTTTTAGCACTGTCTGTAGGGCAGTAACCACTGACTGTGACAACTCTATTGCGCTGGCGGCTTATCTAAAAAACGGCACTCAATTCCTTTATCAGACTGACAGCACCGTTCTGTCAGCACCAGCCACGACGAAGAAGGACAAACAGGACTAGCACCAAAGTCTCCACTGACATGTCCCACGGTGATGACAAACTAAGGCCAAAGTTGAGAAAAAGGGTGTTCAGGATCAAGCATACCTCTCTGAACTTACGTCCCTGCAGTTCTGAATCCGCCCCGTCTTCCGAGGGGTCTCCCGTGGCGCCGGTGATGTTGAAGAGTTCCCGGGTTTTGGCACCAGATGTCCCACGCTACCGTGTCACCAGCAAGAACGACGCAGGACACTCGGATCCTTCTGTAGTAAAGCTTTAATGTATCTTGAGAGATAGATGATCAGCTTCTGAAAGGGAGACCCCAAGCTAAGAAACCCAGCCCCTTATATAAGCCTAGGAGCTCCGAGTGAGACGTGTAGAGCCGGGATTGGTGGTTTGCTCATCACCCCAGATGACGGGTGAGGCACAGCTTAAACGGTAAACTCCAACTGACAGCAGATGTCAGCGCCATTTTCTAATGGCGATAGCGATAGCGAGGGCGGCTCCTCACATCTCCCCCTATTCATTTATTTTTGAAGCCATAGGACACCCACAACTTTGGAGTGGAGATAGAGGTCAAATCCCCATGTGTAAATTTGGAACATGTACAAAGCTCCTCTCCAGGGTCTTATCCCCAGAGGGAGCCCTGACCAGTCCCGATGTCGTTTTTCTGGGGGAAGGAGATCATGACATAGAACCTTCATGTAAGATGACTTATCTCCCAGGAGAAAGTCGTTATACCGCAGACCTCTCCTGTGCAGTGCTTAGCCTTATAATTCCTTGGGCTGCTGAAGCCTACCCACTCTATCCTCGTGGGGTGCAAGAGCCGGGAGGCCAGCGACCTACTGCTTTAACATGGTTGGTTAACCAAATGTCAGGGGAGGCTCCGTGTTCTAAGGCAGTAAGTGTTTGTGTCACCATCACTTTGTGGTGAGGAGATATGAGGCTCACCCTCCAGGAGATTGAAGAGGGGTTTTAGATCAGTAGATGGAATTTTTAAAAAGGGCCTTAACCAATTTATATCTCCCAGAGTTTCTGAAAATCATTTAATGTTTGTAAGTGGTCTTTGTGAATTTCTATTTTTTGAGGAACTATATTTTTGGGAGTAATCATTGAGCCCAAAAAGAGGCCTGTATCTGCAATTTGAACCTTTTTTGAGGTAATCTCTAATCCCCACAGTTTTAATTTGGCCACCAGCATGGGAAAAGCCTTTTGTAAAACATCTAACTCTTTGTGACAAATAAGAATATCGTCCATATAATGGATCATGATTAAAGATGTAAATTGCTTCCTAATTGGTTTTAAAGCCTCCTGCACATACAGCTGACATATTGTTGGGCTATTGGTCATGCCTTGCGGCAGTACCTTCCATTGAAATCTCTTGTCTGGTTCCATATGATTAAGAGAAGGGATAGTGAAGGCAAACCTTGGTCTATCCCGTGGGTAAAGTGGAATAGAGAAGAAACAATCCTTAATATCTATAATAATAAGCTTCCAATCTTGAAGAAGTGCAGAAAGTAAAGGAAGTCCTCTTTGAACAGGGCCAAAAATATGTATTTGATTGTTAATGGCCCGCAGGTTATGGAGTAATCTCCATTTCCCAGATTTTTTTAATAACAAAAATTGGTGTATTTTATGGGGAGGTAGAAGGCTCTAGATGTCCCAGCCGTTCCTGTTCTTGTACTAATCTTGTGACAGCCTCTAATTTTTTTAGAGGATAGAGGCCATTGAGAGACCCATAACGGCTCCTCTGTTTTTTACGGTATGGGTCGTGAAGCCTCAACGGCCCTTAAATAAAACCCAGTCCTTTTTTACCTTGATTTTTATGTTGTGTAATGGGTTTTATTTTGCCTTGTTCTTGTCTACCCAAGCCTCTACCCTTTGTATACCCCATCTTTGCCATAATGGCTGATGCCTGGGGGGAGTATTCATTAGTTAGGGTCATGCCCATGGTTTGTAACATATCCCGTCCCCATAAATTTACAGGGAGTGGCAACACATAGGGGGTAAAACATCCCTGTTTGTCCTCAGCGTTTTGTCATGTTAAGGCTGAGGCACTGATGGCAGGAGAGGACTGGTATCCAAGACCTTGTAGAGAATGAGATGAAACAACAGTGGGCCAAGACTTCGGCCACCAATGGAGTGAAATAATGTTTTTGTCTGCTCCCGTATCCATTATCCCTTTAAATTCTTTTTTATTAATTAACAATTTTATTGTAGGTCTCTCATTTAGGGGTATAGCCAGATAGGCTGAATCACTTCCAGAAGATCCCATAGCCCTTTTTTGTAAAGTGTAGGTTTTTCCATCCCCGAGGAAGGGCAGCAAAACCAGTTGTGCAATTCTATCTCCCTGCTTTATAGAAAATACACCCCAAGGGCTAGAACAGAGAACTTGAATCTCCTCTTTATGATATGGGTCAACAATCCCAGGATATATAATGAGTCCCTGTAAAGTTAAGGAGCCACGGCCCAGAATAAGCCCAATGGTGGCAGGGGGCAAAGGTCCAGGGGAATGGACTGGGACCGGTTGAACATTCATTTGGGGCATGAGTAAGAAGTTGGAGGCGGCACGCAAGTCCATTTTGGGGGTTCCTCGGAAGCCTCTACTTCCTCTTGATTGCTTTTCTGAAATAGGTTTTCATATTTCTGAGGGCCCTGGGCCCATGGGCCCCGTGACCCGTTTTTTGATTGGGGTACCTTGGGTTCTTCAATAGGGGGCAGAAGCCTCCCTTTCATATCCCGGACTGACCTGTATTTACTAGTCCTATGATAACCTTTACCACAATGACGGCAAAGCTCCAGTTCTATTGTTCTTTTAGGAGCTTGACAATCTTTTTTAAGGTGCCCCATTTTCCCACAATTAAAACAAGCTTTTCGACTACATAAATCTCCACGCCCGTGCGTTTGTAAAATGGCGGGAGCTAGTCCTGTATTGGTTAGGGGTCCCCCCCCAGCTCCCTGTACACTCTGAGCCAATCTTGTAAACCTTTGCTTTTGCGAGGGGCGATAGCCGCTCGACATTCCTGGGTTGCTTGTTCATAGACAAGTTGCTCAATCAGGGGCATAGCTTGTTCTGAATCACCAAAGATGCGACCGGCGGCCTCGGTCATTCTGGCCACAAAGTCTGAAAATGGCTCTTGGGGTCCTTGGACAATCTTTGTAAGGTGTCCATTGGATTCTCCCCTTTTTGTGAGGGCCTTCCATGCTTTAATAGCAGCGGCTGACACCTGACCATAGACGCCCCAGATGTAGTTGGTTTGATTAAGGGCATGTTGACCCTGACCTGTCAGCATTTTAAATGTCCACTGCCTCTGATTTTTATCTTTAGCTGTGGCATTAACTCTAGCTTGTGTCTGGGCTGTATCATACCAGAGAGCCTTTCATTTTATGTATTGTTCCATGTTGGGAAGCACTGCTTTCACTGTCGTCTGCCAGTCAGTGGGAGTCATGGCAAAATTAGCAAACCTTTCCACTTGTATTGTGGTAAAGTTAGCATTGACCCCATAATTACGAACGGATTCGGCCAATTCTTTGATTTGATTGTAATCTACGGGGGTATGTACTCTTTCGCCTTCCGCATTCTCGAATACTGGAAAAGCCATTTGTATTTTTCTCCATTCCTCTAAAGGTAA
>NW_024431923.1:0-82449 GCF_017639785.1 Mesocricetus auratus
AGGCTGGACATTGAGGAACCAGGGATTCCCATTAAGTCTTTTCCTCTAAACCTTATTTGTCTAGTCAGATGTTATTATAGCCTCATTTGATTCATAAAAGAAGAGTTACCTTTAAATACTATTACCATTTTCACTTTGAAATTCCAATTCTGATTCTTTGTGTTCTTCTACCTACAATTTTTCCTTATTTTTTTCTTTTATTTCATGTTTTATATATATATATATATATATATATATAATATAAATGTCTCTTAATTCTTTAATTAAGTTTTATAAATGAAAGAAAATAAGATACTTATTTCAATAATCTTAATTAAACTTCAATATGGTGATCTGGTATTTACTTACCATTCCAAAGCTAACAATGTAATTTCTTAATTTTTTAAAAACTCATTTTTATTAATTTTCTGTGTCTGTTGTGATCACTGTTACTCACACCTGACTCTATCTAGTTCCTCTTTTACTTCTATTATAATTTATGTTCCCACTCTCTCTCTGTCTCTTGTAACACACAGACACACACAGGAACACACACACAAGAACTTGTAACAGCAACAAGAAATCAAAACAAACTGCAGGTAAAGACTAAGTATGCAATTTTGAAAAACCACTGCCAATTAAAGTTTCCTTATGAGCCCTAAAATACCTGCTGTGTGGTTCCAGGCCTGCCCCCGATTCCCTCTTCACCTTGCTTCCCACATTCATGCAGTTCTCATTCAAGGCCTTCTAGCATTCAGTACTTGCACTTTAAGAACTTCACATTTTCCCTTTACTGAAGATCCCACTTCCCTCACTCTGGTCCATATTAAACTACCGACCTCCCCTACATGTTATTTGAATTGAAAAACATGTGAAATATAAAGCTGTATTACCTATAGAGGAAAATATCTATTATTTATCATCTTCTCTCTCTCTGGAGTAATCACAAGATAATTATTTCTAGCTCCACTAATACATTTTTCTTGAAAAATTCCATAATTTTAGGGGTTTTTTGTTGTTTCTTTTTAGTTTTCAATAGCGTTCTCTGTGGCTTTGGAGGCTGTCCTGGAACTATCTCCTATAGACCAAGCTGGTCTTCAACTCATAGAGACCCTATGGACCTCTGCTTCCAAAGTGCTGGAATTAAATGTGTGGGCCGGCCACACCGCCCAGCAATTTGCACTCATGCTTGCTAACAGCTGTATAATAATATTCCATTGCAGAAATGCTCACCACACTTTCTTGCTCTGTTCATTTACTTGTTGGTGAGTTAATCTGTTTCAATTTCTGTCTATTACAGATAGAATATAGAAGTATATCTGATTGAGTCAGTGCTTTACCAGCAGTAAGATGTAGAGTCATTTGGGTATATGCTGAAAAGTAGTATGGCTGGATCTTATGGTAAGATCCATTTTTAAGCTTTCTGAGAAACCCCTCCAGTGATTTCATAGTGGTGGTACAGGTTTGCACGCCCACCATAATGAATAAATGTCCCCTTCTTCTAAACATTCTCACTATCATGTGAAGTCATTTGATTCACTGATTTTGGCCAATCTGACTTGATAAAGTGAGATTCAAAGTAGTTTCCTTTCATTCCCCAATAGCATTACCTGTTGACTTTTCAGTTATTTATTGTTTCATCTTTTAAAGTGATCTATTTGATTTTATGTATTCTTGTTTTACTTGAGGTACTCGTTTTCTGGCCTCTTCTTTTTCTAATTTGTAGTTCTTTGTATATGGTCTTCAAGTGCCCAGCCTCACTCTTCCATATTATAACTTGTTGGTTGTTTCTCACTCTGTAAACTGTCTCAACATGATGGTGTCTTTTGCCATGAAGATTTCCAATTTCCTTGAGATTCTGATATTTTACCTAATTCATAGGAGTCGTACCTCTTAATGTGTCTCTATTGAAAGTCTTTTCTGTTTAACATATACATGGCTATCCACACTTTTTCTTCTATCAGATTCAATTCATAGGGTCTTACACTAAGGACTTTGATCTATTAAGGTGAGGTTTTGCAGGGTGATAAATATGAATCAATTTGCATTCTCTATATGAAGACATCTAGTGTGATCAGCATCATTTAGGGTCACTTAGAGTAGCACTAGCCACCACACTGTGTTTGGGATTATGTTTCTCAAATCAGATGACTGGATTTATATTTTTGGGTTTCAAGTGGATTCCATTGATCAACATCTCTGTTAGGTTTTTTGTCAATACCTTGCTGTTTTATTACTATAGCATTTTAATAACAAAATTTAGGAGTAGCCTGAATGTTCAGCAGTTCTTCTTTTAAAACAACATGTCCGAGATGAACATAGATATCCTTGGTGTTTTTTAGGTTAAGTTTCGTTTCCATATGAGAGCTGAGAAGTGTCCTTTTCTGTTGTCTGTGAAGAACTACAGCTACGCTGCAGTTCAGTTCTATAGTTTCGGTTTTGTTGTTGTACAACATCTTTTGCATTTCATACTATTTGTCAAGTTTATTATTTGATCGCCGAGGCTTGTGCGCTTTCTCAGAAAGTTCCTGTGGATGAGCTTGTATCTACCATGTTTTTTCATGAAATAATTCTCTGACTCGTGTGCTTAAATTTCATTTTTATATAGTATTATCTCTAACCCATATCTCTAGTTAATCATGCTTCCCCCTTTGGTTTTAGTCCTTCCCTATCCCTTCGGTGTACATTGTCTAATCCTCTCTAACTCATGACCTCCTCTGTTTCTTTAAATGTATATATCCACATTTATTGACACACATAAATACATAAAACAACGCTGCTGCCATCCTCTTTAGTTTTACTTGTATGTGTATAGTTTCAGGAACAAACTAACTTGGTTTCTAGCCAGTTAAAGTCTCATTACTTAAGGAAGATGATTTCTCCACTCTCAGCACTTCTCATAGCTGTCTGTAGTTGTAGAGGTGGGGATTTCTTCCTTCATGTTACCATTTATAGATTTTTTGGTTTGCTGAGACAAGGTTTCTCTGTATTGTTTTGGAGGCTGTCGGTCCAGCCTGGCCTCGAACTCCTGATCTCTGCCTGCCTCTGCCTCCCGAGTGCTGGGATTAAGGCGTGCGCCACCACTGCCCGACACCATTTGAATTCAGCTCTTCTTGCTCAGCCTGTGCCTAGGCACTCCTATTGTGGGTGCCATGTGTGAAGCATCACTCTCCTCTTTGAGGAACACAATCTCACTCACAGACTTCATGGTACTTTGGAAAGCTTTTTGGCTGCCTACACCTCTTCCATGATGTTCCCCTGAGCATTCGTCTAATATTACAATTGGATATCTGTGTCTATTTGTTTGGTGACCTCGGTATCAGTTGTTCCTCATATTTTTGAGTAATTGTGATGTTTTGTAATGATCCTGTCTGCTGTAAAAAAGACTTCTTGTGAAAGTTGAGAGCAGACTTTCATGGGGATACAGATGGTATTTATATTACAGTTAGGAATTATGCTGAGTTATGAGATGCCTGGAGCGTCTCTGTGCTACATGACCTCACTAGTCCAGACTTGGATGGATTTCAATGCAGAGTGTCATTTCGCCTTCCTGTTGAACAGGCCTTAGGTCTGATTACTATATTGATTCTTGTCAACATATGAGTGTACCTAATGCACTTTAGTGTATAGTGTCATGCTGGTCATTTGTGTGGTTCACTTAGTTATCCACATTTGATTGGACCCTGGTTGCTTCACGCTCATCAGCTTGCATATCCCATCTGATGTTATGAAAGTTGGTGTTCAGGGAGGCTGTATGATCAAAGCAGTTGTCTTCCCACCCTGTGGTCCCAGGGTCAGGTTCTATCTATGGCCAGCCTCCACCTTGCAGGGGTCATTGATCACTAGACTGATGTCTTTTGGATAGCCCAGTCAAAACCAGCCAAACAGCAACGAGTCTGACCAAACCTGACTGTGGAAGGACTCGTGGATGCTGGATAGGCTAACTATCAACTGGATTAAAGATGAGAGAGAGAGAAGACACCTGGTCATATCAGAGCAAGGCATTCAGTGAATAGTTGAAGAGCCCCAGGTTTGTTGTAGCAACTCTATGTTAGCAACCACTGAATTGTCGAGGAGGTGCAATGGCAGAAAGGAAAGCATCTATTATCATGTACAAAGGGCTGAGCAGCAAACCTTTCTGTTAATCCTAGAGACACTTCTTTGCACAGCAAGTAATCAAGCCCTCAGGCACTCCCACCAGCATGCCTCCACCAGCTTTCAAGGTTGGTGCGTAGACTCCCTCTGTATGCTTATATTGTTATTCATTGAATAGGAAGACAGAGCCATCCCTGATAGAGGTTAGGCCATTCCATGTGCCTACTAGCCAACATCTAAAGGACAGCCGAAACCCTATGGATCTCAGAACAAGCGGCTGGAGTTGAAATATTTCCAAAATATACGGGTCTATGACATCCCAGGTCTGAATTCTACCAGGATTGGCAGCTTAGGTAGTCCTGGCCCACCGCATGATACACCCTCTCAACGCTGGCTTATTTTGAGTCTTTCAAATTTTTTGTGTTGAATTTGGCGCAGGTCATGGTAGTTACATGCCACCTGGGGACTAGGTCCCAGCTCAAGTCTCTGAGTTGCCTCATTGTAGAGGTGCGTGGTGGCTTCAAGAAACAGAGACTCATTTAACCCTTGCGAGGCAACTAAGGGCAACGAGCATGATCCTGACTGTTTCTTAGATAACTTTGGACCAACATTTCAAAAACAAATTTCTAATGCCTAGTACAGGAGTATTTGTTGAGTCTGTGACTATTGGAAGCATCATTGTCAGCTCAAGCCATCACAGCAAGATATAACTCATATACAAGTAAACATATATCTGGGAAGTTTATCTGAAATATATAAATTATTTCTGAGTAGCAAACACAACGAGCAATGGCAATGAATGCCAGAGAGGCAATGAAGGGAAGCCTCACTTCAGAGTTATCTAATCAGGACAATAACCTGCTGCATTCACTTTGAAAATCAGCTGGAGAATCAAAGAATAATTAATCTGGCTTAGAATCAGCTGAAATACTCTGTTGTCATTGGTGCAGAGGACTGTGCATCTCATATCACGAGATGTTTACTCATTAAATTCATTGCAACTCTATTCACATTAGCTAGGGAATGAAAGACCACCTAATACATATTCAACTGACTTAACGGGTCATGAGACATGGTGGTATATGTACACCATGCAATACTTTTGGAGTCTGTAGACGAGTCCTAAAATTTCTAGGCTGTCAATATCATGAAAATTTGTTCTTTTCTGCTTGATCATGGCATATAGTTTGTGCTTGGATTTAACAATTTAGAGACGAGCAGACATAATTTTCTAGTTCTAAAATATCATTACTCCTGGCCCTTCTCTTGTTTCCAATGAGAATTCATCTGTCATTCTGTTAAGTAGTTTCCTTTATATGGAAATGCGTTTTGTTCATATACCACCATGAATGACTTGTGCTATGGGACTTTGATCAAAATACAAACTTTCCTATCCTTAGGTGGCTTCTGTGAGGTTGTTTGCTACTACGCGCATAAGAAAAGCAATGGATACCTGCTTCTTGTGTGCTGGGTGGAGCAAGCTCCTTACCCTTTCAACTTCCAGAAATGGGAAAAAGATACCTATCAGCTGGGCGGTGGTGGCGTACGCCTTTAATCCCAGCACTTTGGGAGGCACGAGGCAGGCGGATCTCTGTGAGTTCGAGGCCAGGCTGGACCGACAGCCTCAAATCAATACAGAGAAACCCTGTCTCCAAAAAACCAAAAAAAAAAGATACGCCCTATCTGCCATGGTTTAATGAAGAATAAACTACAATGAAAGCACCAGTGCTGGCGTTTGAGCTATGTGTGCAAAGGAAGCACTCGACCTCCGAGTTATTACCACACTATTGTCCAGCACTTCTCTGAACCTCACGAGTGTCAATTTCACATCAAATTCAACAGCTCCCTTTCCTGAGGCACTGGAAAGAGATTTGTCCATCAGTGAAATCCCACAGAAGACACCTTTGTAAGTCAGAGGTTACTTTGTCATTGAAATAGGAAACTAACGTGGGAGAGATTGTGTGTACATATCTGTGTGCATGTGTGTGTGTGTGTGTGTGTAGGTCAGAAGTAGATGTTCTTCCTGTACTCTTCACATTGGTGGTTTTTGTTAGGAAGGGGCCATTGAGATGGGGATTTGCACTGAACTTGAACCTGGCATTATTACTTTTCAATACTGTGAGGAAAAGGTGCCAGCCAAAGAGAGCATATCCTGAGAAGAGCCAAAAACACACTTTTGGCCCTGCTAACCACTGAGGCCAAGAAATGCACCCTGACCCTGAAACCAGTGGTAAGGAAACACCTTTGTTCCTGGAAACTAAGAGCCAGTGAAAGAAGCTCCTGCATGGCCCTAAAACCAGAACCAAATCTGACCCCTAACCCTGTGCAGAAAGCAAACCAGTCCTTGAGCAGGAGGCTCACAGCTTCATCTGAGCTCAGCATTGAAATCTAACCAATCCCGACCCTGGAAGCCCTATATAAACCCTGTGTCCCGTTGTAGACTTGTGGCTGTTCCTGCTACACCAGGCGTCACTCTGCCACTCTAGCCCAGAAGGCAGCCACTCTCCGAGTTCTTCCTGTGGGGATGCACAGACCCTGGCCGGAAACACATGCTTGATCAGCCTGGGAGCAGGGAGCTGCTGCACAGGTCCAATGTTTGCTGAAATCAATTCAGTGCCATAGAGAATTCCTGATAAGGGCTTGATCAGATGCTCAGTCACTGAAACACCCCTGATTTTTTGATCTTCCCTATGGCTGGCTATTCCCTGCTGTTTTCCGATTCTGGTGCCAGGGATCCCCCAACCACCAGCTAGGAGGAAGGAGAGGTCTGTGTGAGTGTAGGAGGGAGTGTGAGAGGTCAGGTTGGAGATTTGTGAGTGTATGGATAGCAAGAAGTTTTTCTGAAGGAAGCGTTTTCTTGGGAAGTTCTCCTAAGCCGATTTAGGGAGCATAAGAGTTTCTTTTTGTTTTTAAATTTATTTTTAAGTTTAAATTTGAATAAGGAAACAGGGTTTCTTCACAAGTCAATTCAGGTCCCTCTGCTTTCCCTCCCCTCCTCCATGCCTCTCCCCCAACCCCCATTATCCCCTCATTTCCCCAGGGAGGCCCTCCATGGGGGTGTCCATAGTCTGTCATGTCGTCAAGGGCAGGGCCTAGACCCCTTCCCCAGAGTTCAGGGTGAGGGTGCACCTCACATTGTTGGATGAGAGTCAAAAGTCCATTTGTATACTCAGGATGGGTACTGATCTGCTGCCACAGGCTCAATAGATTACCTAAGGCCTCCTCACTGACACTCACATTCAGGGGTCTTGATCAGTCCCATGCTGGATTCCCAGGCTAATGCCTGGGATTCAAGAATTAACTTTTGTCAGCTCAGCACTGTTTCTGGGGTTAAACCAGCCCGATCTCAATCCCTTTGGTCGTCAATCCACCCTCTCTGTTACTGGCTTTCTTGAGTTCAGCTCAGTACTTAACCAAAGGGAGTCTGCCTCTTCTTCGATGCGCCACTAAATGAAGTTTATGTTTCCCAGACTCTCTGGCCGTAGCATAAAGTTTTCTTAGCATATCGACTGGTGTCTGTGTCATCTATCGGCCACCTCGCTACATTCTCGGATACAGGCGTACAGAATGCGCGGCATCTTCCTTTCAATAAACCCCTTGGATGAGCTTTGGGTAAAGACTGTCTTTTGAGGCAGAGCAGAGACGACCCTGGGCAGAGCAGAGCAGAGCGAGCAGGGCTGTAACATTTGGTAGGGGAAACCTTCCCTTGGCAGAGTGGATTGTTACCTCAGCTCTCACTCTCCCTGAAGCAGAGCTGAACTGTAGAAGCTTCGCCCCAGGGGAAGCTAAGCAAACACATGCTGGGCAAAAACATCCCAAGCACGAAGACCACTCTCCTGCGGAGAAGGCCCATATACTGGGTAATCCTTTCCCTGAGGCAGGCCTGTAAACTGGTATGCTTACCGGGGCCTGTGGTTGTCCTTGGCTCTTAAACTTAGTATTCTGTGACTCCTGAATTCCTGTCCCATCAGAACCACCCAAAATGGCCTACAAATATAATATTCTTAGGAATTACTTAATAATTTTCTGAGAATTTTATCCAGGCACACAGTAGATTTTGATCACATTCACCCTCCACTGCTCCCTGTCTCCATCCAGATCCATCCCTATCCCCAATCCCTCACCAACTTTGTCTTCTCTCTTTTATTATTTTTATTATTTTAATTTTAAATAGCTTGCTTACATGTCAATCCCAGTTCCCTCTCCCTGTCCTCCTCCCGCACCCCCTCACTATCCCCCAAAGCCTCCCACTCTATCACCAGTTCCTTCCACATAGAGTCTCTCATTTCACTCAGGGAAGGTTACAGGCACTCCCTAAGAGTCCAGGATGAGAGAAGCATCCCTCTTGGTGTTATAGGAACACAAATTCTGTCTGTATGCCAGGGATAAACACTGATCCACTGCTCAAGGCCCCATAGGTTGTCCAGGTCTCCTCATGGACTCTCACACTCATGGGGTCAGGAACAGTCACAGGCTGGCCTCCCAGCTGTCTGTCTGGGGTCCAAGAGCTCTCCCTGTTCAGATCACCTGTCTCTGCTGGTGTTGCCAGCCCATTCTTTGCCAATTTGCTCATCGCTCCTGTGTTTCTGTCACTGGGTTCCATGGGTTCAATTCAGTGTTTAACTGTGGGTGTTTGCCTCTGCTTCCATCAGTCACTGGATGAAGGCTCCAGGATGATTATAGACATCAAGTTCATTATCAGGAATGGGCATTCAAGGTGGTCTCTCCACTATTGCTTAGTTTGCCAGTTGGTGTCATCCCTTTAGATCACTAGAGGTCTCACTGGTGCCAGATCTGTCTTCTAACCTATGATCCTCGCTTTCCCCTATTATACCCCACACTCAACCTTTCTGTTCCCCCATGACCTACTCTATCTTCCTCTTCTCCTCCTCTATTCTTCCCAACTCCCACTCCCCCCCACACCCCTTGCAGCGTTCCCAATCTGTTCAGAAGATCTTGCCTCATTCCTCTTCTCTGGGGTACCATGTATGTCTCTCTTAGGTTTTTTCCTGTTTCGCAGAAACTCTGTCAGTTTAAGTGCAGACAGGCACTATCCTGATCCATGTCTAAAATCTATATATGAGTGACTATATACCATGCTTGTCTTTTTGTGACTGGGTTACCTCACTCAGGATGGTTTCTTCTAGTGCCATCCATTTATCTGTGAATTTCAAGATTCCATTGTTTTTTTTTTCTGCTGAGTAATACTCCATTGTGTAAATGTACCACATTTTCTCTATCCACCCTTCGGTTGAGGGGCATCTAGGTTGCTTCCAGGTTCTGGCTATTACACATAATGCTGCTGTGAACATAGTAGAGCAGATGTCCTTGTTGTATGAATTTTCATCTTTTGGATATATGCCTAAGATTGGAATTTCTGGGTCTTGTGGGAGATTGATTCCCATTTTCTGAGGAATCTCCATACTGATTTCCAAAGTGGGCCTACGAGTTGGCACTCCCACCAGCAGTGGAGGAGTGTTCCCCTCCCTCCACATCCTCTCCAACATAAATTGTCTTCAGTGTTACTGATTTTAGCCATTCTGACAGGAGTAAGATGGTATCTTAAAATTGTTTTGATTTGCATTTCCTTGATGGCTAAGGAAGTTGAGCACTTTCTTAAGTGTCTTTTGGCCATTTTAGACTCCATTATTGAGAATTCTCTATTTAGTTCTGTACCCCACCATTTAATTGGATCCTTTGGTGTTTTGGAGACTTGCTTCTTGAGTTCTTTGTAAATTTTGGAGATGAGCCCTCTGTCAGATGCAGGCTTAGTGAATATCTTTTCCCATTCTGTGGACTGCCTTGTTTGTCAGGTTGACTTTGCCTTACAGAAGCTACTTAGTTTCAGGAGGTCCCATTTGTTATTTCTCGATCTCAGTATCTGTGCCACTGGTGGTATATTCAGGAAGTGGTCTCCTGTGCCAACTCTTTTCTCTTCTAAGAGTTTCATTGTGGTTGGCTTTATGTGGCGATCTTTGATCCATTTGTACTTAAATTTTGTACAAGGCAACAGACATGGATCTAACTGCAGTCTTCTGCATGCCAATACCAAGTTATGGTAGCACCGTTCTTTGAAGATGCTTTCTTTTTTCCATTGTGTAGTTTCAGGTTCTTTGTCCAAAATCAAGTGTTCATAGGTGTGTGGGTTAAAATCAGGGTTTTCAATTCGGTTCCATTGGTCAACCTGGCTATTTTTGTGCCAATACCAAGCTGTTTTCAGGACCATAGCTCTATAATAGAGCTTGAAGTCAGGTATGGTGATGCTTCCTGAAGTTCCTTTATTGTATAGGGTTGTTTTGGCTATCCTGGGCCTTTTGTTTTTCCATATAAAGTTGATTAATGTTCTTTCCAGGTCTGTGAAGAATTGTGCCAGAATTTTGATAGGGGTTTCATTGAATCTGTAGACTTCTTTTGGCAAGATTGCCATTTTTATTATGTTGATCCTACCAATCCAAGAGCATGGGAGATCTTTGCATTTTCTGGTATGCTCTTTGATTTCTTTCTTAAAGACTCAAAGTTCTTGATATACAGGTCTTTCACTACCTTGGTTAATATTATCCCCAGATATTTGATGCTGTTTATGGCTACTGTAATGGGTGATGTTTCTCTGATTTCTTTCTCAGTCACTTCATCATCTGTATATAATAGGGCCACTGATTTTTTTTGAGTTTACCTTGTATCTGGCCGCTTTGCTGAAGGTGTTTATCAGCTCTGGGAGTTCCCTTGCAGAGTTTTTCGGGTCCCTTATGTACACTATCATATCATCTGAAAATAGTGAAAGCTTTACTTCTTTTCCTATTTGTATCCCCTTGATCTCCTTTTGTTGTCTTATTGCTCTAGCTAGAACTTCAAGTACAATATTGAAGAGGTATGGAGAGAGTGGAGGGCCTTGTCTTGTTCCTGATTTTAGAGGAATTGTGTTGTGTTTCTCTCCATTTAGTTTGATGTTAGCTGTTGGTTTACTTTATATTGCTTTTATTATGTTCAAGTATGTTCCTGTTATCCCTGATCTCTTTAGGGACGTTTATCCTGACGGGGGTGCTGGATTTTGTCAAAGGCTTTTTCAACATCTAGTGAGATGATCATGTGTTTTTTCTTTCGCAGTTTATTTATATGGTGGATTATATTGATAGGTTTTCTAATGTTGAAACATCCCTGCATTCCTGGGATGAAGCCTGCTTGATTTGGTGGATGATTTTTCTGATGAGTTCTTGAATCCGGTGTGCTAGTATTTTATCGAGTATTTTTACATCGATATTCATGAGGGAAATTGGTCTATAGTTCTGTTTTCTTAGTTGTGTCTTTTTGTGGCTTGGGTATCAAGGTAATTGTAGCCTCGTAAAAAGAGTTTGGCAGTGAGCTTCCTGTTTCTATTGTGTGGAATACTTTGAGGAGTATTGGAATTAGCTCTTTGAACTTCAGGTAGAATTCTACACTGAAGACATCTGGGCCTGGGCTTTTTTTTTTTTTTGCTTGGAAGACTTTTGGTGAGTGCTTCTATTTCATTAAGTTTTATAGGTCTGTTTAAATTGTTTATCTGTTCTTGATTTGGTTTTGGCAACTGATATCTATCCAGGAAATTGTCCGATTTCCTTTAAATTTTTGAATTTTGTTGAGTACAGATTTTCAAAGTGTGCCCTTATGATTCTCCTCAGTGTCCGTTGTTATGTCCCCTTTTCATTTCTGTGATTTTGTTAATTAGCATGCTCTCTCTCTGTTTTTGAGGGATATATGAGTACAGCAGAACTTCATTAGGGAGTTTTTTTCCATTTCAATTTATTTTTGACAATCATGTTTGGTTCTATCCTAAGGGTCTCCAGGCTGTAGTTCCCAGACATAGGTTCCCAAGTTCCTGCAAAGTAGAATTGTACAATTGCTCTCTCTCTCTCTCTCTCTCTCTCTCTCTCTCTCTCTCTCTCTCTCTCTCTCTCTTATTGTCTGGGTCTCAATTTGGAACAATCATTGGTTGGCAACTCTCACTTGTTCTGTCCACCTTTACTCCAACACATCTTACAGGCAATACAGACTGGGTTGAAGGTTTGTGGCTGGATTGGTGATCCAGTCCCGCCAATATGAAGCCTTGCCTCAATAAGTAAGTGGCCACTTCAGGCCTTTGTATCCTACATTACTAGGACTCCTCTTTAGAGTCACCCTCATCGGTTGCAGGTAGTTTCCACTGCACAGATTTCCACATTGCCCATCAAATTCTCCCCATTTCCAGTCATGCTCTCCCTACAGTTTTTGCTTCTGTCCCTCCCTCCACATCTGATACCTCCTGCTCTCCATTCTCATCTGACCCCATTTCACCTGCAAATTCTATTCTATTGCCCCTTCCCCGGGAGATCAATGCTTCCCCCTTGATCTCTCTTTGATTGATCATTATCCTTTACTTTACAGCTAAATCCTCTTATGAAGTGAGTACATAATATGTCTTGTCTTTGTGGATCTCAGATACCTCACTGGGATGCTTTTTTCCTACTTCCATCCATTTGTCTGCAAGTTCCATGATGTCATTTGTTTTAAAGCTGCTGAGTAATAATTCATTGTGTAAATGTACCATACTTTTCATAGCATCTAGGTTGTTTTCAGTTTCTGACTCCTGTGAATAAAACCCCTATGAACATAGTTGAGCAAGTGCCTAGTGGTAATGTGTAGTACCCTTAGTGGTATAGCTAGATATGGAGGTAGATCAACTCCTAAGTTTCTGAGAAACAGCCATACTGATTTCAATAGTGGTTGTGTAAGTCTCTAGTCTCACCATCAGTTGAGGTGTGTTCTCCTTGTTCCACATACACATACCAAGAACTGTCATATGTGTTATTGACCTTAACCTTCTGAGAAGTATAAGATGGAATCTCAGAGTCGTTTTGATTTGCCTTTCTCAGATGGCTAAGGATGTTGATCATTTAAGTGTTCTCAGCCATTTAAGATTCTTCTGTTGGGAATTCTCTGTTCAGATCTTCTGCAACATTTTTAAATTAGATCATTTGGTTTGTTGATGTCTAGTTCCTTTTCTTCATTATATATTTTTGATATTATACATTGGTGGATGTGGTGTTGATGAAAATATTTTATCATTCTTTCAGTGGCCATTTTGTCCCATTGGCAGTGTCCTTTGTCTTCCAAATGTTTTCCAATTTCATGAGGCTTCATTTATTATTTGCTGATGTTAGCGTGTGTATTACTGGAGTTATTTTCAGGATTTTGTCTCCTGTGTAAATGGGACATTCCGCACTTTCTCTTCTATCATGTTCAGTGTATCTTGTTTTATGTTGAAGTCTTTGATCCACTTGGACTTAGGTTGTGTTCAGGGTATTATGTCTCCCAGGAAAAGTCTTTGCACACACCTGTGGTGTGACATTATTTATGGTTTATAAAAGCTTGCCTGAGGATTCAGAAAACAAGATCAGACTCAAGCTATAGAGGTCATACAGTGGTAATTCACACTTTTAATCTCAGCAGTCAGATGCTAGGACTTGGAGGTGCACACTTTAATCCTAGGATTCGTGATTAAGAGATAGAAGAATCTCTGTGAGTTCAAGACTACCCAAGTCTACACAAGATTGATCCTGGTCTAAAGAGGAAAAACTCACACAAAGATGACCTCAGCTTCTTGGATCACACACGTTTAATTCCAGCACTAGTGGGGCATAAAAGACAGGAGCAGGATCTTCAGGAGACTGTATCACTTATTCATTCTCCAGCCACACTGTGGACAGGAGGACATTGAAGGCTCAGGATTCTGCAGCCACACTGAAGAGTGGCTTCAGTCTGAGGTTTGGGAGAGATCATGATTCAGCCATATCAGTCTGAGATAGAGCCAGAGCGGACATTTTGCTTTTATGACCTTCAGCTTGAAGCTTGTACCCCAATATCTTTCCCTGTGTCTTTTATTTTTCATATTACACACACCAACTCTCCCTTCTCATGTCCATTCACAGACACAACCACAGTTTGAGTCTAGGGCCACAACAACTCATCTTGCTTCATCTATTGGTGTTTTGTCCTTTCTGTCTGTGTTCTGTATTTTTGCAGTGATCATCACCAGGGACCCACTTCCAGAAACCTCCATTATGTCCTGGAAGTCCCACTGGAAAAGCATGGCCGGAATCCAGAGTATGTTTTTCCTCTACTGAAAAGTCATTGCTGACTGCTAAAGTGATGTCTAAGGACATTTCACTAAAGGCGGGTCTCTGATATATCCCCAACCCTGGGTTCTTCATGGGCCAAAGTCATAGGTAACAACCACAATCCCTGATCTTCCTGGGGTCCTCCACTCATGTGGATACAGCACTGCTTACAGTCTATTGTATATTTTACTTATCTATGCATATCTGTCATTGACATATTGTTAGTTAGAAAACAATATCCAGATCCTAAAGGCAAATCTTCCAGAGTTCCCGGGTGAAGCATAAAATCATCTACAACTACAGAATTTACAACTCTTATGTGAATCATTCTTTTCTTGAAAGAAAACCATCTCACAGTAGCCATGGAGCCAACTCTGCAGTGGCCAGAATCAGCATTCTGGCTACTCTCTGAACAATAGGATGTATGATTTCCTGAACACCCTCTCTTGTGTCAGGGATCAGAAGGAAGCCTATTCCTGTAAGAAGGGGGGAGCCATTGATGCCACAAAGAGCTTGGGGTGTATGTGATCAGTACCACAATATCAGAAGAGACATGCATTCCCCAGCACTCTCTATTCAGTCACTGAGGAGGTTTGTCTCATGCTGCTCCCTCTCTGCTTCCCCTGCTCCTTGGCACTGTGGACCTAAATCAGTTGTCTGTCTCTCATTAGCCACCATGCCACCCTTCTTATGTCACCAGCCTCAGAGAAGAGGCATGCAGGGTGAACTGAAAATTCAATCCCAGGCTTCTGAGAACAGCAAGCACCCTGAAACAACGGTATGCCAGAGATGAAGAAGTAGTGCATTCCCCAGAATTCAGAGCGCTGTCATCTGATTACTTTTTGTTTCATGTAAAGGAGTATTATAGAGTATTTGTGTGTGTTCTCAAGATACAAAATATAAAATTGATGCCTCACTCATGGACTTACAAGGCAGTCCCAAGTTGTGTGGTGTAGCTCATCTCTAATCCCAGTACTTCTGAGGCAAAGATAAGTGGGTTTATTAATTCAAGGCAGGCATTTTGGTCTGTAGAGTGAGTTCTAGGACAGTGAGGCTTCATAGTGAAATCCTGTGTTAATAAATGAAAAAGGCAGAAAAATGTAGAAAGAACGAAAGAAAGAAAGTAGTTTAATAAGTAGTGTACTCTTCAGAAGTAATAAGGATTCTATGGTGTCATAAGAGGGGCTCATGAATAGGATCGGTGACCTTATAATGGTCACAAGGGGGACAGCCTGCTCTCCTCTCTCCAATCTGAACAAGTGGGAGCACATGGACCCCAGAATCTTTGCTTGGAAAACAGCATAGGACTGTTCTACCCCTCTGAACGAGAATGTGAGCTTGGAGGTCTGGACAATCTATGGGGCCTCTAGTAATGTTTCAGTATTTATCCTTAGTCCGAGAATGGAATTTGGGAACCCACTCCAGTTCGAGGGATACTCTCTCAGCCTAGACAAGCGTGATAGGATCAGGCCCTGCTCCAAATCATGTGACTGACTTTGAAGATGCCCCATGGAAGGCCTCAACCTCCCTGGGGAGCAGAAAATGGTAGAATAGGGGGACAGGGGAGGAGGGGAGGGAGAGGGAACTGGGAATGACACGTGAAACAAGCCTGTTTCTAATTTAAATAAAAAAAACAAAAAATAGTTGTTATCAGAGATTGTATAGGAGACTCAACATTGACCTACTTTTGTTAGGAAAAATCATCAGTTGTTGAACATTTAAAATAAAAAAAACTATTGAGATTCATGAATAATGTGCTACTTTCATGCTATCTGGCATCTCAGCAGCGTGAACACCAGGTGGCAGCACAGCTTTATGCATTGTGTATCCAGAGACTGCAGCCCTTTGTCTGCTTTCATAAATCTCTCCCGAATACACAGACACCAGGTTTAGCTCTCTAGAGTCTTCACACAGGATGTAGCTGCAGCTGTGATGTGTCTTTGGAGGACTGTGGTGGGGATAAGATCTTTGACATCCACTCTAGGTCCCTAGCTGGGAGTTTCTACAGAATCCATATGGTACCTGTAGAAGAAGCAGTGAGGTAAGAGATTAATTGGGTCTGACAGTCAAAGTCCTCTGTGTATGTGAAGCAGTGAGTGATCATGGAGGAAGCAGTATCCATGACAGAACTGCTTCAAGCACAATCACTACACTTAGACTATGTGATTGACAGAAGGGGCAGAAATCCAAAGTCTCTGCTAGTCTGAGTCCTTATCCCACTGAAAGATTTCCCATCCATAGCAGAAATGTTTTGGACACAATACTTTAGATGGATACTTCAATAGGATGCTGTGTACCCAGAACTGAGTGTTTATCTGGCATTTCTCCTCTGTCTGCCAGTGCCGCTGCATGCTCCTCATGCGAATCAACCTTATTTTTATGGTCTTTCACATACTCATTACTGGCACCCTTCATCCAAGCACTCGAGACACAGAGGTAGGAAGATCTCTGAGTTCTGAGTCCAGTCTGCTTTACAAAGCAAGTACCAAGACAGACTCCACTTATACAGAAAAACCCAGTCTCAAAACAAACACATGACAAACACAAAAGCATACCCATTACTTAAAGTACAGTGAGATCTTTCTGAGGCTATGTACCTTCAAGCTGTAGTTCCCACCCTGTGCTGTTGGCACAGTCTCTCACTAAGAGGTGGGGAGCTCCCTAGAGTCTTGGCAGAGTCTCTTTCTTCAATACAGTCTGTGCACATTCCCTTCTGCTTTATGGCGATCCCTATTTTACTTGGCCTTTAAAAATAATGTATTGGGAACTCATCAATATAACTGCAAACTATGATGCAGCCTTCCCTCCCTCTACTACTCCATGGACGACTTAAAACACTGTTTCTGAATGCCATCTGCTAACTTTGCTGGTGCTTGACTCATTCATACCTAAGATGGAATCTGTCCAGCCCTGGTCAATTGAAGTTATGTTACACGAGGATTCTGTTAGAACCACACTTAGCCTGTACCTGTTTCAGATACTTGTATAAACTTCACAGATGATCTCATCCATTCATTCACTCTATCATTCATTCATTCTTTTCAGGAGCATTTATCATATGCTCTCTATTTGCTTAGTGCACTCAAGAAATGCTAGAATACAAGGAGGAATCCAATCATAATACATTTACTGCCTTGCCTCTGGAGCTCACACTCTAATTGGTTGGATAGGCAAGTGGTTTGTGCCTAAAGTACAATGGGATCTGGACTGCCATGTGTAGACAGAAGTTGCTTTCCCGCCTGGTCCCACTGCGATTTAGTTCTAAATCAAATACACAGATGATTATATTAGTTATAAACTGCTTTTCCAAAGACTAAGGCATCTTATTGGCTAGCTCTCTCTTAATTATTACCTCATTTCTATTAATGTGTTGTATCAACATATGGCCTTGGCTACTTGAGAATGCGAGGAATCCTATCTTCTCAGTAGCTACCTGGTGTCTACTTGGCTCCACCTACTACTTTCTTTCTCCCTGTATGAATTTCCTGCCTGACTAAATCTTGCTTGTCCATTGGCCAAAACTAGCATTATTCATAACCTAATAAGAGAAAGATATATTCACAGCATACAGAAGGACATCCCACAAAAGCCATGTCATATGTGGCATGTTACCTTCTGTGATCTTCCCACCAATAGAGGCATCTATCTCTACAAGGTCTAAAGCAGGTGTCTTCAACTGAGTGTGTATAGTTTGACATGTTATAAAACGTTGGGACTTATTATTTCTGGCACACTATGTCTACGATTGCTAACACAGTCTCAGCAGAAATTCCTTTGGAGAAAAGTCTCAAAGGAGATAGACCTACCTTCGTCTGGTGGTGTCCTCATCAATGTTAACACAGGAACAGGTCTGTGGGTCTCTAGGTTACACTGAAGTATAGCAGCAAAAGCTCTAGGGCTTCGAAGCAGAAGGCTTTTAGGCCTGGTTCAAGTACCCGCAAGAAAAACACACAGAAATGGCTCTGTCTGGACATGCTTGTTTAGGTCTCTGCACACGAAAGATGACTCAGACAGAGCCTATATCCACTGGAGTTCACACACACTGATTAGGAGTACATATTCTTCTCGGAAATTATCATGAGAGCTGATCTACTAAGGGCTACCCTTCTACATTCCACAGAGGACATATTTGGCTGAAAGTAATTTGATCTCTTGAGTGTGAAAAGACCAGAGTGGTACTCACATACAAATCTGTCTCACAGACTCAGTCAGGGTTAGTTTAAGTGCGGTATTACCGGGAAATCTACTTTGAGATTGTAGATATAGCTACATAAGCAAGACCTGAACAGTGACAATCAGTAGACATGCCAACACAGAACCCAAAGAACTACAGGCAACTAAGGACTGCTGAGAGATAGTTAGTCTGTCCCAGAGATGAGGCTCTTGACTTGTTTTCAATAAAAGTTTTATCCCTGATGCAAATGCACACAGACAAATAACATGGGACCAACAGGGTGCCTGTGCATGTGTTGTGTGTGTGTGTATATTTGTTTGTATATGAAGAGAAAGAGTCTACCAACTTAATAGCTGAGAGACATGAAAGTGCCTGGAAGTATGAAATGTATCTTTAAAAACTAAATGTTTAGCCTGCCACTGAATCACCCAGAGGGACCCAGGCAATATAAAGTAGCCAGCATCATCAGCTGCCATTCTTGTCTTGCTCCTCCACCCTCTGGTACAGAGAGAGTAGAGAGAAAGGGAGATGGAGGGAGGGAGGGAGAAAGGGAGGGAGGGAGAGAAACAGAGACAGAGAGACAGCAGGAGTAGAACAAAACATCCAATATCTGCCACCATTCCTGCATAATTCGTGTGACAGGAGAGGATAGAGCCTTGAACCCATACTCAACAGAATTGGGAGAGACGCCACCTACCCACTGAAAGAAGAGAAGGGAAGATGACTGTATAAGAACACATTCAATAATAGCAGGACATGTATGACACCAACAGAATCTAGGGGCTCTACACCTGCAAGACCTGATCTTCTGAACACGGAAGAAACAGATGAGAACTACCTGAAAACCAAATAAAATATTGGCAAATAGAATCCAAGAACATGTCAAAAACAATCATCCACCATGATAAAGTAGGCTTCATCCCAGGAATGCAGGGAAGGTTCACCATATGAAAATCGATCAATGTAACCCACCATACACACAAACTGCAAAAGAAAAGCCATGTGATTATCTCACTAGATGCTGAGAAAGCCTTTGAGAAAATCCACCACCCCTTCATGATAAAGATCCTGGAGAGGTCAGAGATAACAGGAACATACCTGAACCTAATAAAAGCAATATACAGTAAACCAACAGGCAATATCAAACTAAATGAAGAGAAACTCAATGCAATTCCCCTAAAATCAGGAACAAGACAAGGCTGTCCACTCTCTCCATATCTCTTCAATATTGTACTTGAAATTCTTGTTAGAGCAATAAGACAAAAACGGAGAACAAGGGAATACACATTGAAAAAGAATAAGTCAAACTTTCACTATTTCCAGATGATAGAATAGTTTATATAAGTGACACAAAAACCTCTACCAGGAAACTCCTACAGCTCATAAACTCCTTTAGCAAAGTGGCAGGATGCAAATTAACTCAAAATAATAAGTAGCCCTAGTATATGCAGAAGATAAATGGGCTGAGAAAGAAATCTGAAAAAACATCACCCTTTACAATAGCCACAAACAACATAAAATATCTGGGGATAATGCAAACCAAACAAGTGAAAGACCTGTATAGCAAGAACTTTGAATCTTTAAAGAAAGAAATTAGGGATCTGGAGAGATGCCTCAGTGGTTAAGACCACTGACAGCTCTTCCAGAATATCTGGGTTCAATCCCCAGCACCCACATGGCAGCTCACAGCTATCTCTAATTCCAGTTCTAAGTGATCTGAAACCCTCACACCAACTAAGGTAAAATGAATTTTAATATATTAGTTTTTTTTAAAAAGAAAGAAAGATACCAGAAAATGGAAAGATCTCCCATGTTCTTTGATAGGTAGGATCAACATAGTAAAAATGGCAATCTTGCCAAAAGCATTCTACAGATTCAGTGCAATCCCCATCAAAATCCAAGCAAAATTCTTAGGACCTTGAAAGAATAATATTCAAAATTATATGGAAAAACAAAAGACCCAGGATAGCCAAAACAACCCTGTACAATAAAGAAACTACCAGAGGCATCACCATACCTTCCTTTGAGCTCTATTATAGAGCTATAGTCCTGAAAACATCTTGATATGGTCATAAAAATAGACAGGTAGACCAAGGAAATCGAATTGAAAACACTGATATGCACCTACATATGTATGCTTAATTGATTTTTGACAAAGAAGCCAAATTATACAATGGAAAACAGAAAGCATCTTCAACAAATGCTGCTGGCATAACTAGATGCTGGTATGTGGAAAACAGCACATACATCTATATCTATCACCATGCACAAAACTTAAGTCCAACTGGATCAAATACTTCAACATAAATAAAGCCACACTGAACCTCTCAGAAGAGAGACTATGTGGTATCTCCTATAGAATTGGTAAAGGAGACCATTTTCTGTAGCACAGACACTGAGAATGACAATTAATAAAAGGGACGTTCTGACACTAAGAAGCTTCTATAAGGCCCAGGACACAGTCAACAAGACAAAATGGCAGCAACCTAGATGCCCCTCAACTGAAGAATGGATGGAGAAAATGTGGTACATTTATACAATGGAGTATTACTCAGAAGAGAAAAAACAATGGAATCTTGAAATTCCCAGTCAAATGTAAAGAACTAGAAGAAACCATCCTGAGTGAGGTAACCCAGTCACAAAAGAACACACATGGTATTTACTCACACATATATGGATTTTATATATAGAGCAAAGGATTACCAGCCTACAATCCACACTGCCCAAGATTCTAGGAAGTAAGGAGGACCCTAAGAGAGACATAGATGATATCCCCAGGGGAAGGGGAAAAGAACAAGATCTACTGAGTTAATTGGGAGCATGGTGGGAAGGGAGAGTGAGTTAGAAGAAAGAGAAGGGAAGAGGATGGGAGAGGAGGACATGAGAGAGCAGGAGGAGGAAAATCGAGTTAGAGGAAGAACAGGAGAGAAAGCAAATTAACACTGTAAAGAGGGTTTAAATATAAATATGGCACTAGGGAAATGTCCAGAGATCCAGGAAGTTGACCCCAAGTAACAATTTAATCAATAGCTGAGAGGCTTCCTTAAATGAAGTTCTCAGATAATGAGATTGATGACCACCTTCTATATCATACTAAAGCCTTAATCCAGTAGCTGATGGAAGTAGAAGCAGACACCCACAGCTAAGCACTGAGCTGAACTCCCAGAATCCAGTTGCACAGAAGGAGAACTAATGAGCAATTGATCAAGACCAGGCTGGAGAAACCAACAGAAACAGCTGTCCTGAGCAAGGGGAACTCATGGACCACAGACTGATAGATAGGAAACCTACGTAGGACTTTCCAGATCTGCTGAAGTTGAATGTCAGTTTGGAGTTCTGGTCAATCTGTGGGGCCTCTGGTAGTGGATCAGTATTTATCCTCAGTTCACGAATGGATTTTGGGAGCCCACTCCACATAAAGGGATGCTCTCTCAGCCTAGACACATGAGGGAGGGTCTGGGCCCTGCTCCAAATGATATGACCGATTTTGGAGATCTCCCATAGAAGGCCTCACTCTCCCTGGGGAGCAGAAAGGGGATGGGATAGGGGTATGTGACAGTCAGGGGAGGAGGGTAGGGAGAGGGAACTTGGATTGATATTTTAAACAAGCTTACTTCTAATGTGAATTTTAAAAAAGGAAAAATCCAAACTTCACCTGGCCAGAAGTGTCTGAAATGACCTTCTGTGGCTGCTCCAGGAGACAGCACAGAGGTGTGTCTCCTGTTTCTGCTGGGTTTCATGCTCAAATTTTCATTGTTTTGCTGTACCTTGTCTCAAGTGTTAAAGGGATGGGATTACTCACTTGATGGTGTGCAAGCATTCAGAGAATAAATGCAAAGTGGTTCAGCACAGTAGCATAACATTTCTTGCATCTTATTCGTGTTTTTTTTCTTTCTTCAGAGATATCTACTCAGGTAAAATTGGACCCTTAACCAAATTTTTCTCAGCTTCATGCCTATTGGAAGCATGGCAAGCTGTAAGAATGGGACCCTGCCTCATGATCAGCTTTGGACTCTACCTTTCATTTCCCAGGGAATGCTGGGGAATGTTCCCTAGAAACACTAGAAGGCAAACAAGCTTTATCACATCTTGTCACAAGAGTAGAATACCTCTGGATCAAGGGGAAACATGACATTCTAACATGCTCCAAAGATGAGAACATTACACACTATTGTCCCCTCTCTTCAGAATTAAGGCAACTATTCCTATCACTCATCTGGCCAGGACCTACCGCTTTTCCTTGGAAAACAGATTCATGTAAAGATATAGTAAGGAGAGGGGCCGAATAATTCTCTCCTTAATGAGAAAACGTACTCACCCTTCACACAAACCATGTGGTTACTTACAGAATATCTGGAGTGCACAGCGGCCCTCTTTTCTTTGTGCATTGGAAACACAGATCATTTCCTTCTACTTCTTTCTTTCTCTTTTTCTTTCAAACACCACATAAAACGGGGGCATACTTTCCCTGGTGGTCTGAGAATTCCTGGACTCTCTCTGAAACCTTCTTCTCACTTGCTTCTATTTGTGTCTCATGAGGCTGCTTCTTAAGCTCCATTGATGAACTTGTCTGCAGTTCTGGACCATAACTAAAAAGGCAGGACTTTCTCCTTTCCTCTTCTGTATCTCCTTCCTCTCAGGAGCCATAGGGCTTTCCTATTTTAATTTCCCCTCAAACCTGAATAAAATTGTTCTCTAAATTCCTTCTTGGTTTGTTTCTAAAATCTTTTACTAATAAGACTAAGAACCCCAAACAGGCAGCCTCCATTTTCCTGGAAATAAAACCACACAAGAGAATCTCAGGGTGAGCCAGCATGAAACAGAGTGGATTTTAATACAAATGAAAGAAAGATGCTGAAAAGCGGTGGCTCACCAGTTATGAGAGCTTGTTACTCTTCCTGACGACCCCAGGTGGCTCTCAACATCCATATTAGACAGATAACAACCACTGGTATCTCCAGCTCCAGGGGATCAGTGTCCATTTTCTGTTCTCTGCAGTCAATGACACACAGCTGCACATATGTGCATACCCAGACAGGGAAATAATAAACCAGGACAAATAAAAAGAAGAAGGGAAAGAAGGAAGGAAAGAAAGAACAGAAGGAAGGAAGGAAGGAAGAAAGGAAGGAGGGAAGGAAGGAAGGAAGGCACTTAAAAAATTAGGCACAACTGGGCGTTGGTGGCACAGGTCTTCAATCCCAGCACTCGAAAGCCAGAGGCAGGCAGATCTCTGAGAGGGTGAAGCCAGCCTGGTCTACAGAGAGAGTTCCAGGACAGCCTCTAAGACAACGATACAGAGAAACACTGTCTCAAAAAACACCAAAAAAAAAAAAAAGTAGGAAACGAACAGAGCGCCGACATGTGGTCTTTTCAAGTAGTTAAATTTATGTGCCTTAGCATTAGGAATATGTACCTTTTGATTGTTCTCAAAATACATCTCAATGGGTTAATTTTATTTTTCTTTTATCCCCTCCTTTCCAATAAATGAGATTATTGTGGTATAGGATTAAACGCCTTGGGGGCATTGCAGATATCACTGTATTGAATTTGGAGTCAATCTTCCATTTTCCTGGTGACACTAGGGAATTTTTTAAATTCCCACATGATAAGGTCGAGGTATGTGGATTTTTTTGAAGGTTAGAAAGAAGAAATTATACTTCCTCCTCGTTAAAAGACTAGACTAAGGAGTCTACCTCTGGCCCTGGGAGGAGGCCTGTAATTTTAAGCTTCTCAGAACATTTCATGGTATCGTCTTGTCTTTTAAGATTGGGTCAGGGCTTCACCCTGCCAGGAGTCCACCTCCCTACCTCAATAATCAAAGGAATAATCCGATTCACCTGAGGACATACTAAGGTACCAGGAGCATAGGTACATCCTACTGGAGATTCTATCCTAGTCCCTCACAGCAGCACCTCCCTCAGGCAGGCCATCCCTCATGCCAGCCCCTCCCTCACAGCGATCCCTTCCTTCACAGCAGCCCCTCTCTCACAGTAGCCCCTTCCTCATAGCATCCCTTACCTCACAGCAGCTCCTCCTTCACAGAAGCTCAACTCTTGCATCAGGCCCTCTTTCATGGCTGTGCCTCCAACACAGCAGCCCCTCCCTAACGAGAGCTCCTCCCTCAAGCAACTCCTCCCTCAGGTGGCCCTCCCTTACACAAACACCTCCCACACAGGAACTCCTCCCTCAAGCATCTTCTCCCCTAGACAGCGATTCCCACAGGGAGCTCCTCCCTCATGTCTGTCCCTACCCTAGGCAGCTCCTCCTTATATCAGCCCATCACTCACAAGATCTCCTCCCTCATGCAGCTCCTCCCACCTTCAGGCAGCATATTCCACATGGTAGCCCTTTGCTCAAGTAACTGCTCCCTCATGGCATTCCCTCAGACAGCCTCTCCCTCCGGAAACCTGTGCCTCACAGTAGTTTCTCACTCATGGCAGCCACTTGCAAGGCTTCCATCATGCATCATTGCAGGCTTTCAGGTGTTACAGAGATGTCATGACTTTTCCTTTTACTTTAATCATTTTCTTTTGCATGCCGGTCAAAAAGTAAGCATATTTATCTTGGCATTCTGGGCTTTTTTAGTCTCTCTGAAGGCCCCTGTCCCATCCCACCATTGCTGATCTCCAATGCCAAAGATATATCTTCCTGTCTTCTATTTCACCATCTATATATACCCTCTTGGGTAGCAGCCAAGATTTATAGTATGCCTACCTTGTTAGCTAGCCTTTTTTAATCAAACACTAATGAAAATGTCCTCTGGCTTCCTTCTGAGTCCATATTCAATTTTTTGTTGAAGAGACTAAGAACCCAAAAACAAACCTTGGATTTATTTCACTTTAACCAAAAGCATTAGTACATCGTTTGTGGCTATATTCATTCTTTCTTTCCCACTAGCATTATGCACATACAATTTCACTAAAGCATATTGGGAATCAGAAATTTGAAGGCAAAATCAGTAGAGGAGAGATTTATTTGATTCTGGAGAGAAGAAAATATGCGGATACTCTGTCTCAAACACACCTTAGTAAGGGTAAATTCTCAGGGCTTTGGGTGAGAGAATGAATGGAAAACGCCTGTCTGTATACGTTTAGTGTAAAAGTCTAGTGCTCAGGCCCAATGTATGAACTATTTGTTGAAAGTTTCCAGGACTGAAACTTCTTGTGTCATTTTTCATGAAGGTCACAGTCAATCAGGCCTCTGGTATCTCCTTTGAAAACACCACAGGCCTGGTGGTCTATCAGGTGAAGAAGACTGCAGGGGTGTAAGATTAGAGGAAGCAAAGGACAGGCTAGTAAGCCTCTGTAAATTCTTTGTTTACACTGAATTAAGGTGATAAGCCATTTTTCTTTCTGGCAAAGCATATTTAGATGGCTTTCATATTTATCATATAAGCTCTACTGATTGTTAAAAGTTATATATATTAAATATGCAATTAATCTGATGATTGTTGCAACTTTGTGCCTTCTTTGTTGTTGCACCACTTGCCATGGAACACAGGGCCATGAACATGATGGGTGACCACTCCACATCTGAGGCCCAACCTCAGCCCATCAATATTGCTCTGTGTATTGATTCAGAGCCAACATAAAACTAGTGCCACAGGGTACTGAAAAACAACGTAGGCACTTCAAGAGCAAGGCCCTCTTGAACATAATACTTCATCACAGATAAGAGGATGTCCCTGAAAGCAAAGATGGAGTTCTTTCTTTTCAAATACCTATTGAGAATGAAGCATACTACACAACAACAGAAGGGCACTGAGGAGGGAGAGTAGGGCACAGAAAGAGGTCTTGGAAAGCCCCACACAAAGGTTTCAACAAATTAGCATATGAAAGAAATCAATGGGTAGAGAAGAGGACTGGGACCAGCACTTGTTCCCTCACCCTACTAATGTAAGGAGAGCAAGTGGAGGAAAGGCCACACCAAACACAGAAGTCAAAAATCCTGCTTTATGTAACATAGAATTACTCACCTCTGTGTAGAGTAGGGCTGTTTGAGCTGCTGTTTTCCTTGCTCTGCCTGCTTCCTGTTTGGAAATGTATATTTTTTTCTAATAGGATCCCTACTTCTGTTGTTCTTCATGTCTCTATCCAGTTCTTTGTTATGGAGCACAAGAAACGGGAGCTCCTCCAGAGATGCTACCTGAATCCCAGTAGCCACCAATACCAGGGACCTCAGAAAAGACAGAGTGAGACTTTAGAAAGTGCTTGATAATTGGATCTAGTTAGAAAGTAATCTCTTTGAATTATCAAATTAGTGTTAACTCATGGGTAGTGCAGTAACCCTAACAAAGAGCCATAACTAACACCATCATAGACCCTACAGGGAGACTTACTACAATTAATTTGCTTAATAAGCATAATGTCAAGGAGCCTTACATTATGTATTTTGATATCCATAGGATAGTGTAATTCTCAGTCTGCATCAAGGAAACTAATTCCTGTAGTGGGCTGTAGTTAATATGGAGACCCACAACTGGTCAAAATGGCGTGTCTATGGAGTATTTAGCCATAAATGGGACCATCATATCACACTCCCTCTCGTTAAGACTCTGGGAACATCATAGAAGACAGGCCAGAAAGATTGTCAAAGCCAGAGGTTAAGGAAGATCAGGGTGAAACAATGTCTTGTGAACATGGCATGACTATGTCATTCATGAAATCATTGGGGTTGTGCCCAAGATGAAACCAGCCAACCACCCCTCACAAAGAGTTGGCCAGGAGGTTATTAACTGAGGACTTGTTGACAGTTGATGACTGTTAGGGGAAGGAGAATCAGGTTATTTTAGGGCTTTGAGCCCCAATTGGGTTGGCCGTACACAAGATGGCTCAATAATGGGCTTTTTTTTTTTGTTTTTACGAGACAGGGTTTCTCTGTATTGTCTTGGAGGCTGTCGGTCCACCCTGGACTCGAACTCACAGAGATCCGCTTGCCTCTGCCTCCCGAGTGCTGGGATTAAAGGCGTGTGCCACCACCGCCCGGGCCAACAATGGGCATTTTTTAGACAACACTAATCAGGCTCATAGCATGGTTAAAAGAATAACAACATAACAAGGGAAAAGTCGATTGAAGCACTGCACTTGTCAAAGATTCTAAAGAAGTTATAAAATCTTAGAGTCCAGATCAAATGCGTTGTGTGCACTCCTATCTGCAGCTGTATAGAGACTCTAGACTAATAGGCTCCAAGCTGGTTGGGGCTATGAATAACATATTCTGTGTCATGGCCACACAATAGCTAAATGCACCACTCTTCCCTACCCTCATCTTCCATCCTAAAAGTCATGCATTGATTACCTCAAATGTAAGATCAATTCTATTTCCCCTGCAACACATGAAAAAGAGACAGAGTAGCTACAAGTGTGCTTGATATACTACACATCTGCCACAGAGCACAGAACATTCCTCTTTCCTCTGAAGTCTATAAGAAGGGACTCCTCTCTGCTTCATGAGAAATATCTTGTCCCAGAACCTCCTTCATGATCCCATCTGTCTGTCTATGGCATTAATAATTCTAATCTTTTACTTCCAAAGGACAATGTACCTCAGGGTTCTCCTTAAACCCAAAATTGCAATCTTTCATAATGGTGATGAACTCCAGAACAGGACTTTCAATCCTTGTATTGAAGAGGAATGGAGAGAATGGACATCTTCCACATCTTTCCACAGTTCCTGATTTTAATGAAATCCTACAATTAGGTTTTCTCTGTTTCGCATGAGAGTGGTTGTGTGGTTGTGGACTTCTTTTTTATAATTTTATTATTTTTCATTACTGAAAACATTTTTACATTAAAAATATTTTGGTCATATTCTTCCTCAAGTCCATCCAGATTCTCTCTTCCTCTGTACCCTCTCAACTTTTAGTTCTTTCTTTAAAAAATCAACAAAACAACAATACAACAAAAAATCCCACAAACCTAGAGAAAAAAATAAGACATCCAAAAACCAGCAGGAACAACAACATCTGTAATGAAATAAAATCACATACAGAACTGTGGGTTCTGTTGTTTGTTGTCAACTACTACTGATGATGATCCCTGCCCTGGAGTGTTCCACTGAAGAAAACTGCCTTTCCATTTCCCAGGCAGAAAAAATGGCAGTTCCCCTGTTAAACTTTACACTAGCTGCTGGGTAATTAAAATATAAAAAATAAATTACAATAGTATAGAATAAAACCTACCACCTCAAAGTTAGGTAAAATGAGTACACATCTGCAGCTGTATAAAGACTCTAGACTACTAGGTTCCAAGTTGGTTTGGTCTATGAATAGCGCATTCTGTGTGATGGCAAAAGAGTAGCTAAATGCACCCCTCTTTCCTACTCTCTTCTTCCATACTAAAAGTCATGCTTTGATTGCCTAAAATAAGATCACTTTCCTTTTTCCTGCCACTGAGGAAAAAGTGACAGCCTAGCTACAAGTGTGACTACTCATCAGCCACACAGCCTGGAACATTCTTCCTTACTCTGCTGTCTATAAGACGGAACCCCTCTCTGCTTTGTGATTAGTATCATGTCTCAGAATTACTTTATGTTCCTATCTGTCTGTCTATGGCCTTAATAATTCTAATGTCTTACGTCCAAAGAACAATGTGCCTCAGTGTTCTCCCTGAACCCAAACCTACAATCTTTCATAATTATTGAGGGGCTCTGTGGTCGAGATCAGAAAAGGTACAATGCACTGTAGGCCTCTCCTGCAGCTTCCCTGAAATCTGGAGACTATCAGGTGTCACTTGGGGGTCAAGTCAGGCAAGATATCCGTTATTGTGTAACAGTAGAGCCCTCTTAAAGTTAAAAACTGTAGGACGGGAAAATACTACCCAATAATGTTAAAGGTGTTCCTGTGATGTATCGAGTGTCCTATCCCCTCTTGGTCACGTTCTGCTACTGTGATAGCCTCATCTGCTGTAAGTCTGGGCAGCCAGTTGTTTTTCTTAGTAAACACTTGAAGCCTGGCCTCTGTAGCTTCCTTCCAGAGCCATCTTGTAATGGTGCCAGTCAGCTTTGGGCCACTTCCAGTCTTGCATGGACATGACCTGTGCTCCTCCACATCTCCCCCTTTTTAGTTTATTTAGACCAGTCATAGCACATTTTGGGGATCCAGTTCAGGTCACCTTCAAGGAGGGTGATGCCTACCCCGCAGAACATACTTCCTCCATCAAGGCCTCATCTCCTAAAACTGCACAAATGGGCCACCAAATGTGAAAGAGATATTCAAAATATGGGAGCCTAGGAAGGACAATCTCATTCAAACCATGACAACTGACTTTTTCTTATTTTGGTTCGTATTCTCATCGACTTATTTAAGATTTTCATGTTTATGGGAATAGACACATTCAAAATATGTCCTTTTGCTCCTATGAATTTCTTCAGTGTTATACTTCTCCTTTTCTCTATTTTGATTTTACTTATTTGGTTTTCCCTCTATGTGTCTGTCTAGCTCTGTGTCTGATATTGAGTTTATGTCTTAAGGAGAATATCCAGACTAAGAGAACTTTAGCTATTTTCCTATCTTGAATTGATTTCCCTGTTTCATTCAATTGTTTGTTTGTGTCTGAAAGATCTTGCCAAATGAGGATGTCTTGGGGAGTCTGGGTACTAAGTGTGTTCATGGAAGTTACACAGAAAGGACCATGCTAGATTGTTGAGGATGTGCTAAGTCTAGGGGGAAAAGTGAACTGAGGGAAAAGGGACAAAATATGTCTGTGTGTGATTGCAGCTAGAGTAGGTATGGACAAGGCAAGAGCATAACTGCTGAGAGGTCAGGGTGTTCTCAGTATGTCGTGGATTCTGAATTCAAGGACACTCACTTGGCTCAAGCCTAGAGGAGCAGTGTGGAGGTGGATAGCTCGTGGTACAGAGGATACTTTTTCATGAGTGTCTGTGAATGATTACATTTATGGCATTTCATGGTTGAGGCTTAGAGCTTGGCTGGGTAGCAATAATGTCTGGACAGAGTATGATGGTGATGGGGAGGTGGGACCCATGATAGAATATGGAGAATAACATGGGGAGTCTGTGTCCATTGGATGAGGATGGAGACAGTGCTGAAGAGGTCTAATGGTGGTTGCAGGTAGGTCAGGTACTGGTAGGATTCTAGAGGATGGCTTCAGTGTAGGCAGTATTGAGCAGAGGACTTAGGAGTAAAATATATGGACACGCCTGAAGCTAACATGTCTCTGTTGCACAGACAGGGAGAGGCACATTAGCCCATGGCCCTGGTTATGGGATCAAGACTAGATATGGTAGAAGGAAAAAACCTTGGATGTTGAGGTTAGAACATACACATTAGAACCTGGAAGAAGACATGGCAAGTCTGAGTAACAACTGGGGTGGTAGAGAAAAAAGATAACAGACATGAGGCAAGTTGAAGGTAGGGCCATACCTGATGAAGGCTAGAATTTCTCTGAGACGCAGCTGGTTGTGGTCACACTAGCCCAGTGCAAAGATATGGAAGTCTAGGTGTTGGCTATCACACAGGCTAGGTGGCCAGCCTAGACCAGAAAACTGGATGTGGAACCAGGGCTAGACTTGGCAGGTTAAAGGAAGGCTTCAGTGGGGAAGTCCAGGGAACCAACCAGGCTGACCACAGAGGAGGACAAGGGAGGTCTGTATATAATGTCAGTTGATTGAAGCCCCACAGAAGGTGTCAGGGTGGATCCTGGATGTAAAGGTAGGAAGAATGGTATACTGTCTGGGTTCTCTAGAGAACAAAACTAAAAAAATGAGTATGTATGGCATTTATTAGAGTGGCTTATAGGCTGTGGTCCAAATAATCCAGTTAGGGCTGTCTACAATGGAAGGTCCAGGATTCCAGTAGTTGTTCAATTTCAAGTCTGGTTGTTTCAGCTGGTCTTCAGTATTAGTCTAAATACCGAAGAAATAGGCTCTGATGCCAGTGAATCAAGAGTGTGTGTAAGCAGGTAAAGGACAATAATTTCTTTCTTCCTTGTCCACTACCTAGGCAGCCATGTGAAACTATAGTCCACACCAACGGTAATTCTTCCCACCTCAAGGTATCTCGATTTACGGTGGGTCTTCCTACCTCAAATGATCCAATTAAATAAAATCTCTCACAGAAATGCTCAGTGACTTGGATTTTAGGTAATTTGAGATGTAGTTAGTTGATAATCAAGAATAGTAATCACAAATAGGTAATGAGTGACACGGTTGATGGGTACAGAAGAAACATGATCAGTTTGGTGGAAATCTAAACATTGGCTCTTTTGCCTTTGGATTTCGACACATTAGGGCTATGAGAAGACTTGGGACAAGAGCTACATCCATTGGGTTAAAGAAAGGTGTGATTTGTATACCATGGGAACTCATTGTCCTGGCTCTTCAGAAGGACATGGGACATATTGGTACAAACTAATGTCGTGGAGGAAGGGCCCCTGTGCATTGTTGCTGGTAAGACAGTTGTAGATGAAATCCTTGACCTTGGTAGGAGCATGGGATGTGGGACCCATACTAGACCATAGATGTTTACACAGGGATTGATTTGATGAATGTATCCCAGAAGGTGTCTATGGGTGAATCCTGGTAGAGTGTCCATGATGTAGCCTAACTTGGCTGTAGCACAGGTGGGGTTATTTAGTCTATTCATAGACACTGGATCTCAACAAGGACTAGATTGTAAATGAAATCCTATGGAGTCTAAATACCAAGTAATGGTGGGATCACACAGAAGGGAGAAGAGGGCATTGTAAGGCTAGGTGTTGAGAGGTGTGGTGGGAAAAAAGAAGGAAACAGGGTGAGACCTGCCAGAAGCCTAGAGTTTTGCTGCATCACAAGTAGTATGTAAGAGTCAGACTAGGTGGGACACGGAATGTCAAATACCGACTAGGCAATGTAGGAAGATTCACAGAGTCTGGATAACAAGGCAGTTAGTGGGGGCCACATAATAGGGATCAGAGTAGACCCTGCAGAAGGAGATGTGAAACCAGTTTTTTCCGGAGTATGGTGGATATTGCATGGTTAAGTTCTGGTGGGTTATGGCAGCTCAGTAAGTCCTGTATAGAATCGACAACTTGTCTGTAGTGTCAGCTGAGATAGTCCGACTAGGCCAAGACAGTGAATTACTTAGGAAGGCTAGAGATCAGCTGCTTTTGGGGGAGTACTAGGTAGACTATGCCATGCCACTGATCGTAGGAAAAAGGCTATGAAGGGAATAACAAGGGTACTCACCAGACTAGAGCCTGGAGGAACACATGGGATGTCCTGTTACCTAAAGGGGTTATGATTTCTGGGAAGAAGGAACCTATGAATGTTTGTAGTTAGGACGGTTTCTATCTGCAGCACAGAGGTTGTTTGCAAGAACAGTCAGGGGATTGTGATATTGGACCAGGCACAGAATATGAGATAAGACTTTATAGACAACTGTGAAGAATCTGTGTACTGAGCAGTAATGTAAACACAGTAGGAGTTGTGCTAGTACCTGGAGGCTGAGTTAGAAGGTCTGGGCACTAAGTAGCATGGTGGAGGTAGCCCACAATGTACCTTTGTGTAATGCTGGTAGGGTGTTTCCTGGCCAAAGCCTGCAGCTTGCTAGCAGTGAACTCTCAATTATTTACTACCCTCACAATGTTTAGTGATGGTTGCTGTGTCGGTAGGGTGTGAGGGGCCAGCCTGGTAAGGAAACTAGTTTTATGATCTGTACTAGAACTTCCATGATTAAGGAAATATATTAATGGGCTTGGATGGCTAGGTCAGGGCAACTTACCTGTTTAGAAACTACAGGATCATGAGGAGAATCTGGGTAACAAGCAGCATTGTGAAAGCTGCCTCAAATGGACCTCTGTGTGATAGCAGTTAGGCTAGGCCCTAGCTAAAGCCCAGAGTTTCTCTGCAGCAAAGTCATGTTGGTCAGTTAAGGTCAGAGCAATGGATTTGAGAACTTAATTAAGTAGCGGTGTTGCCTGCTGTTCAGGTAAGCCAGATCAGACAAGGCTGGGAGACACAGGATATACTACCCATTGGTTGTAAGCAGAGGCCACATGTGGTATATTGTAACATAGGCTTGGACTGGTTCAACTGATGGACCTTGAAGGAGGACATTAAGAGTCTGTGTATTGAGGAGGTTAATTGGGCAAGGGAGGCAGGGTTTTCTCACAAAAATATCAGGTTAGAATACATGGAGGTTGTGGAACAATTGCATGCAAAGCAGTGAATCGGAGCTTGTCCAGAAGGTGCCTATGCATAGATGCAGGTAGGCCATGTGTTAATCCAACACTATAGCTTGGCTGTAATACAATCTGGTGTGGTCATATTTAGTAGGAGAAAAAGGTGTAAGATGGGGTACAGATCTGATATGTTTCAGAAAAGGTACAGATGAGGTGGTTAAGGTCAGGCCTAACCCTAGATGAATACATGTGAAATCTGGTTGCCTAATGTGATGGCAGAGGCTTCACTGAAGGGACCTGTACGTGAATCCTGGCAATGCAGCATTTGCTTTAGCTTAGAGCTTCTCTCTGATCCAGGCTGAATTGTTAGACTATGATAGTTCCAAAGATGTTTGACCCTGTGGAAGCCTAGAAGTTGTCTTTTATATTGATATGGCTGGCCAGAGTAGACCAAGTTACAGAAGTCAAAATTCATTTGTGTTTGTGGTCCCAGATGCTGAAAGGACATCATGGCTGGGAGACATGACTGTAGGCAAAGGTAACACAGTGAGAGCAGGAAGCTGAGAGCTCGTATCTTGAATCACAAGCACAGAGAATCGTGAAGGAAAAACAAGAACAAAAATCAATTGGCAGGGATATTTTAACTCTGAAAACCTGACCTCAGTAACATATTACTACAGCAAGGTCTCATCTCCTAAAGCTGCAAAAATGGGCCATCAACTGTGAAACAAATATTCAAATATGGGAGCTAGGAAGGACACTCTCATTCAAACCAGTACATCTGATTTTTTTCTCAGTTTGGTTCCTATTTTCTTTAATTATTTGAGATGTTCCTTTTTAGGGGATAGACTCTTTCAACATATGTCCTTATGCTCCTATGAATTTGTTCGGTAACTGCTATATTTTTCTCCTTTTATCTATTTTGATGGTCCTAATTTGTTTGTTTTGTCTCTCTGTGTGTCTCTCCCTGTGTCTTGATTTTGAGTTTATTCTTTGAGGAGGGAATCCAGATTCAGAGACCTTTAGCTAGTTTCCTATCTTTAGCTGACTTCCTTATTTCATTCATCTGTTTGTTTGTGTCTGCAAGATTTGGTCAGAAGGAGAGGTCTTGGGGTGTCTGGGGATTAAATGTGTTCGTGGAAGTTACACAGAAAGGACCAGGCTACATTCTTGAGGATGTGCTAAGTCTAGGGGAGAAAGTGAACTGAGGGAAAAGGGACAAAATATGTCTGTGTGTGATTGCAGCTAGAGTAGGTATGGACAAAGGCAAGAACTTAATTGCTGAGAGGTCAGGGTATGGTCAGACTAGACTATGACAGTGGATGTGTGACAAACTCTATAGTGTTCTCAGAATGTTGTGGATTCTGAAGTCAAGGAAACTCATTGGGCTCAAGCCTAGAAGAGCAGTGTGACTCATACAGCCTCTTTGGAAATCAGTATGGAGATTCCTCAGGAAAATGGGAATTAATCTACCACTAGACCCAGCAATTCCACTCTTAGGCATTTATCCAAATGAGGCAGGTTCATACAACAAGGGCATCTGCTCCACTATGTTCATAGCAGCATTGTTTGTAATAGCCAGAACCTAGAAGCAACCTAGATGCCCCTCAACTGAAGAGTGGATAGAGAAAATGTGGTACATTTACACAATGGAGTATTACTCGGCAGAAAAAAACAATGGAATCTTGAAATTCGCAGGGAAATGGATAGCACTGGAAGAAACCATCCTGAGTGAAGTAACCCAGTCGCAAAAAGACAAACATGGTATGTACTCACTCATATATGGATTTTAGATATGGATCAGGATAGTGCCAGTCTGCACTTCCACAGATAGAGAGTCTGGGAAACAGGAAAGAACCTAAATGATATGCATATATGCATAGTACCCAAGAGAAGAGGATGGAGACAAGATCCTCTGAATGGATGGGGAACACGGCGAGGGGTGGGGGGAGTGGGACCTGGGAAGAATAGAGGGGGTAAAGAGGAAGGGAGTTGGTCATGGGGGACCAGGAAGTTGAGGGGGTGGGGGTAGAATAGGGGGAAGAGGGAATCATAGGATCGAAGACAGATCAGGCACCAGAGTGACCTCTAGTGATCTAAAGGGATAACACCAATTGGCAAGCTAAGCAATAGTGGAGGGACCACCTCGAATGCCCATTCCTGATAATGAACTTGATGTCTATAACCATCCGGGAGCCTTCATCCTGTGACTGATGGAAGCAGAGGCAAACACACAACTAATCACTGAACTGAACCCAAGGAACCCAGTGACAGAGAGGAGTGATGAGCAAATTGGCAAAGAATGGGCTGGCAAAACCAGCAGAGACAGCTGATCTGAACAGGGGAGTGCTCTTGGACCCCAGACCGACAGTGGGGAGGCCAGCATGGGACTGATCTGGACCCCCCCCAAATGTGAGTGTCAGTGAGAAGGCCTGGGCAACCTATGGGGCCCTGAGCTGTGGATCAGTGTCTATCCCTGGCATACAAACTGTCTTCATGTGCCTATAGCACAAAGAGAGATGCTCTCTCAGCCTGGACTCTTAGGGAAGTGCCTGGACCCTACCAAGAGTAAAATGACAGACTCTAGATATCCCCTATGTGGAAAGATTTGGCAATAGGGTGGGAGGGAGGGGGGAAGGGGAGTGCGGGAAGAGGGGAGGGAGAGGGAACTGGGATTGACATGTAAAACAAGCTATTTAAAATTAAAATAAAAAATGATAAAAAAAGAAGAGCAGTGTGGAGGTGGATAGCTAGTGGTGCAGAGGATTCATCTTCACGAGTGTCTTTGAATGTATAAATGTAGGGCATTTCAAGGTTGAGGCCTATAGCTTGTCAGGGCATGCAGGGTTTGATGGAGCTGGGGCTGTGTGACTCATGATAGAACATGGAGAATTACATGGGGAGTCTGTGTATATTGTATGGGGATGGAGACAGTACCAAAGAGGCCTATTGGTGGTTGCATATCGGTCAGGTATTTGTAGAATCCTAGAGCTTGGCCTCAATTTAGGCAGTGTTGGCCAGAATATTGAGGAGTGTAGGAGTGAACCCCACAAAGCTACCCGCCCAACAGGGCGGGGTCAAGGTAGAGATAAAAGGTAGTGAAAGGAAAAGGGGCCTCCCTCTTTTTCTCCTGGAAGCCAGCCACGCTTCTAACTCCTGGCATGTGCGACTCTCTCTCTCCCTGATAAATAAATATATTGTTTTTCCCTATATAGCCTCGAGTATCGTTATACCTGGTGTCACGGAAGTGGTTTGGAATTACAGCCCACGCCTGGGAAACCGCCTGAAATCGGCATCCCGAGGTGAGTGCTAATATGCTCCAGCCGCGGTGGCTACATTGCCGCAGCCCCGCTGCCCGCCCCAGTCGGCCACTGCGCGTACCTGCAGCTGGACCGCGAATAGAGCAATTGGCCTCTCCACGCGGAGCTGTTTTTCCTTCCCCACAAGCCCTGCTGCCCCGCCGGCCGCTGCTGCCCAGCGCCCCCACGCTTGCTGTCCACAGCTTGCCGCGTGCTGTTTGCCCGTTCGCGGACACCGCAGCAGTCTACCGCTGTGTGTACCCTGCACAGACACAGTCAGCCGCTGCACGTGACCATTGGGCGTCCCCTGCCGCGGGCAGCAGCAGCGTACCCCGCGGGCTCAGCGCCATTGTTCCTCGGGGCCCCTGAGCGCCCCCGGCCATCGCTCCGCGCCCGGACCGCCGCCACCGCTGCCGTGCGCCGCCGCCGCAGCTGCCGCCGCTGCCCACCCGGCAAAGCCACATGTGCTGCTCACAGCTCGCTGCAGTGTCAGGAGCGGCTACAGACCGCCGCGCGTCCAAGCCGCCAGCACCCCGGCCATTGGTTGCCTGCTTTCCCCCCCCCATTCCCCCTGCCGCCGCCCGCCAAGCCGCACAGAACCGGGGACTCTCGTGCCGGATTAATTCTACATTGCACAGCCTCAGCAGCTAACAGAGCCTTTGCAAGCTCCACTGCTGTGCGGTGAATCTGCCTGCCCGAATCTGTTCTTTAAGTTTTCACAGGTTCCTTGGGGAGAATCCGATTTTCCGCGGAGAGGTAGCGTTTGGCAGTACACCTCCGCCATCTGCTGGCCAAGCACGGTAACTACAGGTATTTTAATTTGAGATAATAAAGGAGGTGAATTTTTCCAATTTAGGAATCACCGATTGATGGTAAGAACATCTAATTATAACATGGCAGGTAATTTAACACTGCAGGGTTTTAGAGATTTCATTAACAATATGATGGATTATGCAGTAAAAGACAATTATGATATTTTTCATACGTATATGTGTGCCATGCTTGTGATTAGTGTATTAATACATATAATCACTTGGAAGAAACATGAGCTTATGTTTCGGGAATTAGAGTCAAAAATTCAGGAAAAAGGTGATACTTTGGAATTTGATCAGAACAATCTTCGAGACACAGTTAATTCAATGTCTACTGCATTTATGGTTAAGACTGAGTCTAATCAGGTGGAACTTTCCAAATTATCAGAGTCAATTCAAAAGTTAGAGTTAAAAATTCAGGAACAAGGGGATTTGGTTAAATTTGACCAGGACAACCTTCGAGACACATTCAATTCGATGTCCGCTACATTTATGGCTAAGATGGAATCTAACCAGGAGGAATTTTCAAAATTAGCAGGGTCGATTCAATCTATGTCTGATAATAATGGCAATCTAGTGGATCGAATGTGTTTTCTGGAAGGAAAAATAGATGCCTTTGGAGTTTTTAGGGAGGATGGTATGAAAAGCTTGGAATCTCGTTTAAATGAACAATCCAAAGAGTTAAAACAATCTTTAATGCAGAAAATCCAAGACCTTAATGAACAATATGAGGACTTGGGACAATTTTTAATGGAGGAAATAGAAGATCTCAATGAACAGTCCAAGGAATTGGAACAATTTTTAATGCAGGAAATACGAGACTTAAAGGATGACATGGTTGCAAAATTTCAATCTTTAGAAGATACATCCTCTGAAATATCAGAAGTGGAGTCAATGGATGCTAGGCCACTAGGAAATAAACGAAATACGGCTACTAGACATCCTAAGGTGGCCTTTCCAGTAACTGTAGTAGAAAGGTCATCATCACGGAGGCACCAATCTGGTTCCACTACACAGAAATGGGAACCTATTCCCATAAAAGATATGAAAACAATTAAAAATGCGATCATGACTTTTGGGGTCCACAGTACTTATGTAAAACAGTTACGAAACACATGGGCAACTACTAATAAGATAACTCCCTCAGATTGGAATGACTTAATATCTGCAGTGTTGGACCAGTCTACTCAAATACAGTGGAAAGCTTTGTGGAGACAGGAAGCCAAGGCCCTTGAACTTCAAGGTTTGAAGGATGGCTTTGATGCTTCTGAAAGTAAGATTATGGGGGAGAAGCAATTTTCTGACCCGCAGGTCCAAGCTGGTTATGATGAGCGTACATTTGATTTATGCAAAACAGCAGCACTAAATGCTTTGGATAAGGTTCGTGAACCAGAGGAAAGAGTTGAAGCATATTCAAAAGTGATACAGGGTCTGAGAGAAAGATTCTCTGAATTCTTACAAAGATTATCCAGAGCAGTAAATTTACAAATAACTGATCCTAATATTAGGCGACTTCTTACAGAATCGTTGGCTTATGAGAATGCAAACCCACATTACAAACAGATACTGTGGCCATTAAAGGTAAGATCAGCACCATTGGAGGAATGGGTCTTATATACAACTAATGTTGAGTATGACAATCCAGAGGCAGGAACTTGGATAGGAGAAGCCATTTCTAAAGGATTTAGGAGGAATCAGGATGAAATATGGCCTACCAAAGAGGAGATACCAAATTGGGTTGGGGAAGCAATCTCTAGAAGTTTTAAAAGACATCAAAACTTTAGATGTTTTAATTGTGGTAAAATGGGACATCTGAGTAGGAACTGTAGACAACACATTCCTAGGAATAATGCTTCTACCAGGAATGTGTCAAACAGAAGGCCTCAACCTCCTGGTCTCTGCAGGAGGTGTGGAAAAGGCCGGCATTGGACAAATGAATGCAGATCCACAACAGATAGACAAGGTAGATCTTTAAAGCCAAAAAACGGATCTCAGGGGCTCAACCGAGCCCCAAAAAGAGAGATTATCCGGTCATTCCCAGTGACAGTGGAGGACAGCCTCTCCCAGGACAATTAGAAGATCCACTGCCCATTGTAAATTATACGGCACTGGACAATACATTAGCTCCAGAGGATGAATCAATTACATCAGGAGGAGATACAAAACATATATTTTGGCAAACTTCTATACAATATCATAGACCCAAGCTGCCAGTTAAGGTAAATAATAGGGTAATTTACGGTCTACTGGACACAGGTAGTGACGTCACTATCCTTAATCAGCAGTCCTGGCCACACGACTGGGCTTTAAAAGAGGCTAATGTTCAATTCTTAGGGATTGGAACCCTATCTGAAGTTAAACAGAGCGTTAGATGGATTGACTTTATTGGGCCAGAAGGACAGAGAGGAAGGTTAAAGCCATACGTTGCAGATATTGCTATAAACCTCTGGGGTCGTGATCTACTCCAGCAATGGAATACACAGATTAACATTCCTCCTGTATCAGCTAGGAATTATAGACAAGCTTTTAGTGGTACAAAGAATATAGTAAGGCAGTACAGAAAACAGATGCCAAATGTACAGGCTGTACAGAAGCAAGATGCTAGTGCCAAACCAACAGAGCAACCAAAAGCTCTACCCTTAAACTGGCTGACAGATGAACCCGTCTGGGTGGGTCAATGGCCTATGACATCTGAGAAGTTAGAGGCTTTGGAGAAGTTAGTTCAGGAACAGCTAGATGCTGGACATATTGAGGAATCAACTAGTGCATGGAATTCGCCTGTTTTTGTTGTCAAGAAGAAGTCTGGTAAGTGGAGAATGGTTACTGATCTTAGAGCCATCAACAAGGTAATTCAGCCTATGGGGTCTCTACAACCTGGGATGCCGTTACCTTCTCTAATTCCTAAGGATTGGCCTATTATAGTTATAGACTTAAAAGATTGTTTCTTCACCATACCATTACAAGAAAACGACAGAGAAAAGTTCGCCTTCACGGTACCTACCTATAATAATTCCCGTCCGGTACAGAGATTCCAGTGGAAGGTACTACCTCAAGGTATGTTAAACAGTCCAACTTTGTGTCAATATTTTGTGAATAAACCTCTAGAAATAATTCGTAAAAAATTTCCACATTCGTTAATATATCATTATATGGATGACATATTATTGTCTGATTCAAATAAGGATACATTGGAAAAGATGTTTGAAGCAGTAAAAGAAACTTTGCCTCGCTGGGGATTACAAATTTCCCCAGAAAAAATACAAAGAGGAGATTCTATTAACTATTTAGGTTATAAAATAGATGCTCAGAAAATTAGACCACAGAAAGTACAGATTAGAAGAGATCGTTACCGGACTCTTAATGATCTTCAAAAACTATTAGGTGAAATCTCTCAATTACAGACAATTATCGGTGTAGAAGGGCATGATTTGAAACATTTGAAAATGGCTTTAAAAGGAGATAAAGATCTAAACAGCCCACGAGTACTATCAGCTGAGGCTGAAAAAGAATTAGAATGGGTAGAAAAGAGAATATTAGAAGCACATGTGGACCGTGTGGATCCAAACCTGGATTGTATTCTAGTTATTTTACCATCTAGAGAATACCCCTCAGGAATATTAATGCAGAGGGAAGACATCATACTAGAATGGGTATTTCTGCCACATAAACAGAATAAAAAATTGAAAACATATATAGAAAAGATCTCTGATTTGATATTAAAAGGTAAGTTAAGGCTTCGTCAATTGACTGGGAAAGATCCAGCTGAAATTATTGTACCTTTAACAAATGATGAAATTTCCTCCTTATGGAAAGATAATGAGTATTGGCAAATAGCTTGCAGTGACTTTTTGGGAACTATTAGTAATAACTATCCCAAATCAGAGAGAATAAAATTCATAAAGAAAACAATTTGGATTCTTCCACGTATCGTGAGACAAACACCTATTTCTGGAGTTCTTACCTTCTACACGGATGCAAACAAATCAGGTAAGGCAGGGTATAAATCAGGAAATATAAGTAAAGTAGTTCAAAGCCCTTACAACTCCGTACAAAAGGCAGAGTTATATGCCATTCTCATGGTACTTAAAGACTTTACAGAGCCTCTCAATATAGTCACGGATTCTCAGTATGCGGAAAGAGTTGTCTTGCATATTGAGACTGCAGAATTTGTTCCTGATAGTACAGAATTAACCTCATTATTTTTACAATTACAGGAAACCATCAGAAACAGGACTCATCCTATATATATAACACACATCAGGTCCCATACAGGTTTGCCAGGTCCTCTGGCACAAGGCAATGATGAAATTGATTGTTTGTTAGTAGGTAATGTGTTGGAAGCTTCAGAATTTCATAAGAAACACCATGTCAACAGCAAAGGTTTAAAGAAGGATTTTTCTATCACCTGGCAACAAGCCAAAGAAATAGTAAAAAATTGCCCCAGTTGCTCCTTCTACAATCAAACTCCATTACCAGCAGGTTGTAATCCTAAAGGTATTCATAGAAATGAACTTTGGCAAATGGATGTATTTCACTTCCCAGAATTTGGCAGTTTAAAATATGTACACCATACCATAGACACGTTCTCAGGATTCCAATGGGCTACTGCCCTCAGCTCTGAAAAGGCTGACTCTGTTATTACACACCTCTTAGAGGTGATGGCTGTTATGGGTATACCTAAAACGATAAAAACTGACAATGCTCCAGCATATGTCTCCAGTAAATTGGAACAATTCTTCAAATATTATAATATAAAACATGTAACTGGTATACCTTACAATCCCACAGGACAAGCAGTGATTGAGAGATCTAACCGAACCTTAAAAGAGATGCTCCATATACAGCCGAGGAGAACAAAGACTCCTAAACACAGGTTACATAATGCTTTACTAACATTGAATTTTCTTAATGCTGATGAAAAAGGACAAACTGCAGCAGAAAGACACTGGACTACAGAGAAGACTTCTGAATTGAACCAACCAGTGTATTTTAAGGATGTTATGACCTCAGTCTGGAAACCAGGATATGTGTTACGTTGGGGAAGGGGCTATGCTTTTGTTTCCACAGGAGAAGAAAAGCTTTGGATCCCATCTAAATTAATTAAGATTCGATCAGAACAGAAAACGTCTCAGGAGGAGGAAGGATGACAGCTCATCTACAAGGTCTGCTAAGCATAAGGAGACCTCATAAAAGGAAAGAGAAGTATTCTGTTTGTGTCTTTACAGGACAATTAGAAAACCCTAGGTATATGGATACCTAAAGAAGAAAGGATAGCTACTCAGAGGACCACCAAACATGCAATAATGTGATGTGTTATCAATGTCTACATCTCTGTATTGTGTTATTATAATTTCTATTTCTTCCACTTCTTAATATGCCTGAGTCCCAATTCATTTAATTATTGCTGGCTTTGGAGTTGGATTGGCTCTCCTGCTTTAAACCCAAACATATTGTTAAAATGTAATTCAGACTTTCTGTATTATATCAAAGAGCCATTGATATAAGACAGAAACAACATCAAAAAAAAAGATATACATATATGGGGACTGTCATCTGTGTATATTTGATTTTTCTAAAACTCTAATCTCCTTCATGTGTATTATCTTCCTCAGGGTTGCCTTTTCCAGTATTCATACACATAGAAGTTAAGAATTTCTGTGCTAACATTAATATTTCAGTTTTCTAGAGACAAAGGGATTTCTTGACAGTGATCTTCAACTGCTTCAGAAAGAGAATGTGGATTTACTTTCCCAACTCTGCTTGATTCGACTGGATACATCTAAACTGCCCCACATCATCGACCCCACCTGACAGGCACCATCCTGAAACCAGCTTGGAACTACATCACCCGACACATCGTCAGGCCAAGGAACTGATACAGTGCATCTTCTACAATCTGATCAGAGCTTCAATCAAGAGCTTCAATCAAAATCAGAAATCTAATCCGGAACTTCAGTCAAGCCTCTCCTGCAAAACGACCTATTTAAGACTCTTGTTATACTAACAATTTTTCCCACAGGTCCCCATGATTGTCATCATCCCACTTCAGCAGGAAGTAACTTTGAGAATTCCACGTCCCCTCTCCCTACTATTGACATAAAAGGATAGTTTACCCCTGTTAGTGTAATTTGCAATTATTTAGGGTTGGAACCGGAAGGAGGTGTTCAGACTTAGGCATCCCTTTCGGATAAGTTTAGAATTTAGGTGGAATGGATATGTTTAGTTTAGGATAAGTAGATTATAACTTAATTATCACCCTCTATGTATATATGTTGTATATGTTTGAGTTTGTATCAAATTTAAATCTTCTATTTAGACTAAAAGGGGAATTGTAGGAGTGAACCCCACAAAGCTACCCGCCCAACAGGGCGGGGTCAAGGTAGAGATAAAAGGTAGTGAAAGGAAAAGGGGCCTCCCTCTTTTTCTCCTGGAAGCCAGCCATGCTTCTAACTCCTGGTATGTGCGACTCTCTCTCTCCCTGATAAATAAATATATTGTTTTTCCCTATATAGCCTCGAGTATCGTTATAGAGGAGTATATTATATAGACCCGACTGAAGCCTATGTGTCTCAGTTGCACAGACAGTGAGAGGCATTTTAGTCTAGTGCCTTGGTTATATGATAAAGACTTGATCTGATATGGGGGAAAATTTGGATGTTGAAGTTAGATCATATACATTAGAACCTGGAAGACAACATGTGAATCTGAGAACCAACTGGGGTGGTAGAGAATATTAGATAACAGACATGAGGGAAGTTGCAGGTAGGGCCAACACAGATGAAGGCTAGAGCTTCTCTGAGACACAGGTGGTTGTGGTTAGACAAGGCCCATGCAAAGATTTGGAAGCCTAGATATAGGCTATCACACAGGCTAAGTGGCTAGACTGGACCAGGACACTGGATATGGGACCTGGGTAGAACTGGCAGGTTAAAGGAAGGCTTCAGTGGAAAAGTCAAGAGAACCAATTATGCTGACACAAAAGGAGGACTTGGGAAGTGTGCATACAATGTCAGTTGATTGCAGCCCCACAGAAGGGGTCAGCATGGACCCTGGATGTAAAGGTGAGAAGAATGGTATATTGTCTTGTTTCTCTAGAAAACAGAACTGATAAAATGAGTATGCATGGGATTTATCAGAATGGCTTAAAGGCTGTGGTCTGACAAGGGCTGTCTACAATGGAAGGTCCAGGAATCCAGTAGTTGTTCTCTTTCATTATGGTTGTTTCAGCTGGTCTTCAGTAGGCATCTAAATCCCAACGAAGTAGGCTCATGAATCAAGAGCTTGGACAAGCAGGAAAAGAGCAATAATTTTTTTCTTCCTTGTCCTTTACGTAGGGAGCCACGTGAAACTATCACCCACACCAACGGTAAGTCTTCCCATCTCAAGATATATTGATTTAAGTTGGGTCTTAATACCTCAAATGATCCAGTTATCTAAAATCCCTCACATGTGTGCTCAGTGACTTGGAGTTTTAGGTAATTTCTGATGTAATTAGTTAATAATCAAGAATAGTATTCAGAAATAGGTAATGAGTCACATAGTTGAGGGGAACAGAAGAAACTTACGACCAGTTTGGTGGAAACCTAGAACTTGACTCCTTTGCCATTGGGGGTGGACATATTAGGACTATGAGAAGACTTGAGACAAGAGCTACATCTATTGTGTTAAAGAAAGATTTGATGGGAATACCAAGGGAATTCATTGTCCTGGCTCTTCAGGAGGTCATGGGAAATCTTGGTACCCACTGAGGTGGTAGAGGAAGGGAACCTGTGCATTGATGCAGGTAAGGAAGATGTTGATGGAATCCTTGATCTTGGCTGTGAGAAACTCAAGGTAGGAACATGGGATGTGAGACACATACTAGTCCCTATATGATTATACAAGAAGTGATTTGATGGATGCATCCCAGAAGGTGTCTGTGGGTGAATCCAGCTAGAGTGTCCATGATGTAGCCTAGACCTTGGCTGTAGCACAGGTGGGGTTATTTAATGTAGTCATAGACACTGCATCTCAACCAGGTCCAGACTGTGAAAGAAATTCTGTAGAGTTTGACTACCAAGTACTGGTGGGATCACAGAGAAGGGAGGAGACAGCATTGTCATTCTAGGTGTTATGTGGTATAGTGGAAAAACAGAAGGAAACTCGGTGGTTACAGTTAGGTGAGTCCTGCCAGAATTCTAGAGCTTTGCTGCAGCACAAGTAGTTTGTAAGAGTCAGACTAGGAGGGGAAGGGAATGTCAGATACAGACTAGAAAATGGAGTAAGATTCAGAGAGTCGGTCCCTCCGGCAGCATCAGGTAAACAGGCCGGCTTCCCGGCCTGTGTTCCAGAGCCTGCAGATCGCCTGGGAACTGCACAGAGCTCCCAATCCCGGCAGGAGCCAAGCACACCAGACTCCAGATCTTCTCTTCCACCAACGAGACCAGGAAACGAGAGGAGGCTGGGAGTACAGGGAAGTAGCTGTCCCTCCGGCAGCATCAGGTAAACAGGCCGGCTTCCAGGCCTGTGTTCAAGAGCCTGCAGATCGCCTGGGAACTGCACAGAGCTCCCAATCCCAGCGGGAGCCAAGCACCCCAGACTCCAGATCTTCTCTTCCACCAACGAGACCAGGAAACGAGAGGAGGCTGGGAGTACAGGGAAGTAGCTGTCCCTCCAGCAGCATCAGGTAAACAGGCCGGCTTCCCGGCCTGTGTTCCAGAGCCTGCAGATCGCCTGGGAACTGCACAGAGCTCCCAATCCCGGCGGGAGCCAAGCACCCCAGACTCCAGATCTTCTCTTCCACCAACGAGACCAGGAAACTAGAGGAGGCTGGGAGTACAGGGAAGTAGCTGTCCCTCCGGCAGCATCAGGTAAACAGGCCGGCTTCCCGGCCTGTGTTCCAGAGCCTGCAGATCGCCTGGGAACTGCACAAAGCTCCCAATCCCGGCAGGAGCCAAGCACCCCAGACTCCAGATCTTCTCTCCCACCAACGAGACCAGGAAACTAGAGGAGCCAGGGAGACCAGGGGAGTAGCTGTTCCGGATCAGGTACAACAGGACCCAGCATAGGGTCCAGGGGACCAGGTAGGAGGCAAAGCGCCCCAGATTCCTGTTCTTCTTCTCCACCCACGGACCACCATTTGGACAAGGTATAGAAGAACCAACAGATTATTGGACTTGCTAGCACCCACCAAAAGGGAACTCTGGTCCCCAGACCAGTAAGGGGCTCTTTCTGCACCCACTAGAAGAAGAGATGTGAAAGAGACAATACAAAAACACAGTCAGCAACAGAAAAACAAATATGACACCGCCAGATTCTAGAGACTCCACACCAGCAAGACCCCAACATTCCAGTGCGGACAAAGCAGAAAAGAACGACCTTAAAAGCACTTTCATGAAAACGATAGAGGCCCTAAAAGAGGATATTGGAAAATCCCTCAAAGAAATGGAAGAAAAAACAAACCAAAAAATGCAAGAAATGGAAGAAAAAACAAACCAAAAAATGCAAGAATTGGAAGAAAAAACAAACCAAAAAAGGCACGAAATGGAAGAAGAAATGAAGCAAAAAATGCAAGAAATGGAAGAAAAAACAAAGCAAAAAATGCAAGAAATAGAAGAAGAAATATACCAAAAAAGGCAGGAAATGGAGGAAGAAACAAAGCAAAAAATGCAAGAAATGGTAGAAAAAACAAAGCAAAAAATGAAAAAAATGGAAGAAGAAACAAACCAAAAAAGGCAGGAAATGGAAGAAGAAACAAAGCACAAAATCCAAGAAATGGAACACAAAGCAAACCAAAAAATGCAAGAAATGGAAGAAAGAAGAAACCAAAAAGTTCATAAAAGGCAACAAACAGACGAACAGATAAACAGAAAATTGCAAGAAGCAATGCAAACGCTGCAAGGGTTGAAAACTGAAATAGAGACATTAAAAAAACACAATCTGAAGAAAGGCAGAAAATAGAAAAGCTGGACAAACAGTCAGGCACTACCAATACAAGCATTACCAACAGAATAGAAGAGATGGAAGAGAGAATCACAAGTGTTGAAGATACACTAGGAGAAATGGATTTATCAACCAAAGAAAACCTTAAATCCAACAAATCCTTAACACAAAACATCCAGGAATTATGGGACACCATGAAAAGACCAAACCTAAGAATAATAGGTATAGAAGAAGGAGAAGAAATCCACCTCAAAGGGGCAGAAGGCATATTCAACAAAATCATAGAAGAAAACTTTCCCAACCTTAAGAAAGACATGCCAATGAAGGTACAAGAAGCCTACAGAACACCAAATAGAGTGGACCACAAAAAAATCCCCTCGCCACATAATAATCAAGACCACAAACATATAGAATAAAGAAAGAATATTAAGAGCAGCTAAGGAAAAAGGTCAAGTAACATATAAAGGCAGACCTATCAGAATTACACCTGATTTCTCCATGGAAACTCTGAAAGCCAGAAGGTCCTGGATAGATATTCTACCTACACTAAGAGACCATGGGTGCCACCCAGACTACTATACTCGGCAAAGCTCTCAATCACTATAGACGGATAAAACAAGATATTCCATGACAAAACTAGATTCAAGCAATATGTGTCCACTAACCCAGCCCTACAGAAAATTTTGGAAGGAAAACTCCAACCCAAGGAAGCTAACTACAACCAGAAAAACATAAGCATTAGAGAATCCCTCTCTACCAACAGCCAAAAGAACAAAGGGGTGAAATTCCACCCATAATTCCACCAACAACAACCATCGCAAATCGAAGAAGGATGAGCAATCAATGGTCATTAATATCCCTCAATATTAACGGCCTTAACTCACCCATAAAAAGACACAGAGTAGCAGAATGGATTCGAAGACAGAACCCTTCCTTCTGGTGCATACAAGAAACACACCTCACCCTCAAAGACAGACATTGAGAGTTAAAGGTTGGGAAAAATTTTTTCAATCAAATGGACCCAAGAAACAAGCAGGGGTAGCAATCCTAATGTCTAACAAACTAGACTTTAAAATACAATCAATCAAAAGAGATGAAGGAGGTCATTACATACTCATCACAGGTGAAACCCACCAAGATGAAGTGTCTATCCTGAACATCTATGCCCCCAATACAAAGGCATCCACATTCGTCAAAGAAACATTATTAGAACTTAAATCTCATCTAAAGCCCCACACAGTTATAGTGGGAGATTTCAACACACCACTCTCACCACTAGACAAGAATACCAGACAGAAAATCAACAAAGAAGCAAAGGGTCTAATAGAAGTAATGACCCAACTGGGATAAACAGATATCTATAGAACATTTCATCCACATAAAAAAGAATATACCTTCTTCTCACCACCACATGGAACCTTCTCAAAAATCGACCTCATACTTGGCAACATATCAAACCTCAGCAGCTACAAAAAAATTGGAATAACTCCATGCATCTTATCAGACCACCATGCCTTAAAATTAGAATTCAACAACAACACAAACTGCAGAAAACCTACAAACTCATGGAAATAGAATAATGCTCAACTGCACCATCCCTGGGTCAAAGAGGAAATAAAAAAAGAAATTAAAGACTTCCTCGAATTCAATGAGAATGAAAACACAACATACCCAAACCTATGGGACACTTTGAAAGCAGTGCTACGGGGGAAGTTCATAGCACTAAGTGCTCACATGAAGAAACAGGAAAACAGTTATACCAGAGAATTAACATCACAGCTAAAAGCTCTAGAACACAAAGAAGCAAACTCCCCCAGGAGGAGTAGACGCCAGGAAATAATCAAATTGAGGGCTGAAATCAACAAAGTAGAAACCAGGAAAACAACACAAAGAATCAATGCAACGAAGAGTTGGTTCTTTGAGAAAATCAACAAGATAGACAAACCTTTGCCCAAACTTACCAAACAGCAGAGAATGAACATGCAAATTAACAAAATCAGAAATGAAAAGGGGGGCATAACAACAGACTCTGAGGAAATCCAGAGATTCATTAGGTCATACTTTGAAAACCTGTACTCCACAAAATTCGAAAATTTAAAGGAAATGGATGACTTCCTGGACAGCTATCATTTGCCAAAACTAAATCAAGAACAGATAAGCAATTTAAATAGACCTATAACCCCTATGGAAATAGAAGCAGTCATCAAAAGTCTCCCAACCAAAAAAAGTCCAGGTCCAGATGGCCTCAGTGCAGAATTCTACCACAAATTCAAAGAACAGCTTATACCAATTCTTCTCAAAGTGTTCCACACAATAGAAGCAGAAGGGTCTTTGCCAAACTCTTTCTATGAGGCTTCAATAACCTTGATCCCCAAGCCACACAAAGATACAACCAAGAAAGAGAACTTCAGACCAATATCCCTCATGAACTTTGATGCAAAAATACTCAATAAAATACTGGCAAATCGGATCCAAGAACACATCAAAACAATCATTCACCACGATCAAGTAGGTTTCATCCCAGGGATGCAGGGATGGTTCAACATACGAAAATCCATCAACGTAATCCACCATATAAACAAGCTGAAAAACAAAAATCACATGATCATCTCACTAGATGCTGAAAAAGCCTTTGACAAAATCCAACACCCCTTCATGATAAAGGACTTGGAGAGATCTTGGATAACAGGGACATACTTAAACATAATAAAAGCTATATACATTAAACCAACAGCCAACATCAAACTAAATGGACAGAAACTCAACGCAATTCCTCTAAAATCAGGAACAAAACAAGGCTGTCCACTCTCTCCATACCTTTTCAACATGGTACTTGAAGTTCTAGCTATTGCCATATGACAACAAAGGGGGATCAAGGAGATACAAATTGGGAAGGAAGAGGTCAAACTTTCACTGTTTGCAGACGATATGATAGTTTACATCAATGACCCAAAGAACTGTACCAGGGAACTCTTACAGCTGATTAACACCTTCAGCAAAGTGGCGGGCTACAAGATTAACTCAAGAAAGTCAGTAGCCCTATTATATACAGATGATAAAAGGGCTGAAAGGGAAATCAGAGAAACATCACCCTTTAAAATTGCCACAAACAACATAAAATACCTTGGGGTAACGCTAACCACACAAGTGAAAGACCTGTATCGTAAGAACTTTGAATCTCTAAAGAAAGAAATTAAAGAAGCCCTCAGAAAATGGAAAGATCTCCCATGCTCTTGGATAGGTAGGATCAATGTAGTAAAAATGGCAATCCTGCCAAAAGCAATCTACAGATTCAATGCTATCCCCATTAAAATCCCAGCACAATTCTTCACAGACCTTGAAAGAACAATAATCAATTTTGTATGGAAAAACAAAAGACCCAGGATAGCCAAAACAACCCTGTTCAACAAGGCAACGTCCGGAGGCATCACCATCCCTGACCTCAAGCTCTATTATAGAGCTATAGTCCTGAAAACAGGTTGGTATTGGCACAAAAATAGACAGGTAGACCAATAGAATCGAATTGAAAATCCGGGTATTAACCCACACACGTACGAACATCTGATCTTTGACAAAGAAACTAAAAATATACAATGGAATAAAGAAAGCATCTTCAACAAATGGTGCTGGCATAATTGGAGACTGGCATGTAGAAGAATGCGGATCGATCCATGTTTATCGCCATGCACAAAACTTAAGTCCAAATGGATCAAAGACCTCAACATAAATCCAGCCACACTGAACCTCATAGAAGAGAAAGTGGGTGGTACCCTTGAACGAATTGGTACAGGAGACAGCTTCCTGAACATAACACCAGTAGCACAGACAGTGAGATCAACAATTAATAAATGGGACCTACTGAAACTGAGAAGCTTCTGTAAGGCAAAGGACACAGTGAGCAAGACAAAAAGGCAGCCCACAGAATGGGAAAAATATTCACTAATCCCACATCTGACAGAGGGTTGATCTCCAAAATTTACAACGAACTCAAGAAGCAAGTCTCCAAAACAGCAAAGGACCCAATTAAAAAGTGGGCTGCAGAACTAAATAGAGAGTTTTCAATAGAGGAGTCAAAAATGGCTGAGAGGCACTTGAGAAAGTGCTCAACATCCTTAGCCATCCGGGAAATGCAAATCAAAACAACTCTGAGATACCATCTCACTCCTGTCAGAATGGCTAAAATCAAAAACACCAATGACAATTTATGCTGGAGAGGATGTGGTGAAAGGGGGACACTCCTCCATTGCTGGTGGGAGTGCCAACTGGTTCAGCCACTTTGTAAATCAGTATGGAGTTTCCTCAGAAAAATTGGAATAAACCTACCACAAGACCCAGCAACTCCACTCTTAGGCATATACCCAAAAGATGCCCATTCATACAACAAAGATGTCTGTTCCACTATGTTCATAGCAGCTTTATTTGTAATAGCCAGAACTTGGAAGCAACCTAGATGTCCCTCACCCGAAGAGTGGATAGAGAAAATGTGATACATCTACACAATGGAGTACTATTCAGCAGAAAAAAATAATGGAATCATGATATTCGCAGGCAAATGGATGACACTAGAAGAAACCATCCTGAGTGAGGTAACCCAGTCACAAAAAGAGAAACATGGCATGTACTCTCTCATATATGGATTTTAGACATAGATATGGGGAGTGCCAGCCTACAATCCTATGGCCAGACAGTCAGGGAAACAGAAACTACATTTAGTGGCTGGGTAAGTACTGAGCTGAACTCAAGAAAGCCAGTATCAGAGAGGGAGGACTGATGATCAAAGGGATTAAGACTGGGCTGGTTTAACCCCCAGAAACAGCTGACCAGACAAAGGTTAACTCTTGAATCCCAGGCATCAGCCTGGGAATCCAGCATGGGACTGATCAAGACCCCCTGAATCTGGGTGTCAGTGAGGAGGCCTAGGTAATCTATTGAGCCTTGGGCAGCAGATCAGTACCCATCCCAAGTATACACACGGACTTTGGACTCCCATAGAACAATGTGAGGTGCACTCTCACCCTGAACTCTTGGGGAAGGGTCTAGGCCCTGCCCTATATGAAATGACAGACTATGGACACCCCCATGGAGGGCCTCACCCTCCCTGGGGGAACGAGGATGGGGGAGGGCACGGGAGGAGGGGAGGGAAAGGGAGAGGGACCTGGAACTGACTTGTGAAGCAACCATGTTTCTTATCTAAATTAAAAAAAAAAGAATAAAAAAAAAGATTCAGAGAGTCTGTAAAACAAGGCAGTTGAAGGGGGCCACATAATACGGGTCAGATAGATCCTGCAGAAGGAGATGGGAAACCTGGTTATTCGGGAGCATGGTGAAAACTGCATGGTATGTTCTGGTGTGTTATTGCAGGAAAGTAAGTCCTGGATAGAATCGAGAACTTGTCTCTAGTGAGAGCTAAGTTAATCAGACTCGGCCAAGGCAGTGAAACACTAAGGAAGCCTTTAGATATGTTCCTATGCAGGGAGGACTGGATAGATTCTGCCATTGCAGTGATCATTCAGAAAAGGCTTTGTTTTTGATAACAAGGGGACTCACCAGAATAGAGCCTGGAGGAGGACTTGTGAAGTCTAGGTAACTAAAGGGGTTGTGAATTCTCGGAAGAAGGGAACTATTAATGTTTGCAGTTAGGACGGGTTCTATCTGCAGCTCAGATGTTGTTTGTGAGAACAGTCAGGGTTTGTGAGATTAAGCCAGCACAGAATAGTAGTGAGTAGTGATGGTCACACAGAAGGGGTTGTGGTAGACCCTGGAGGCTGACGTAGGAATTCTGGGTACTAAGTATCATGGTGGAAGCAGCCCAGAATATTCCTGTGTGTAGATGAAGGTAGGGTGTTTCCTGGCCAAAGCCTGCAGCTTGGGAACTGTAAAGTGTCAAGTGGTTATACTAGGCTGATGTGAATTATTTACTACCCTCACAATGTCTAGTGATAGCTTCTGTGTAGGCAGGGTATGAGGGGCAATCTATGCCAGGGAATTAGTTTTATGAGCTGTTCTAGATCTTTCACGTTGAAAGAAATATATTAATGGGCTCCGATGAGAAGGTCAGGGCAACTTACATGTCTAGACACTACAGGATAACATGGAGAGTCTGGGTAAGAAGCGGCATTGTGCTTGTAGCCTCAAAGGGACCTGTGCCATTGAAGTTAGTATATGCTCTAATAAAGCTGAGAGTTTCTCTCCAGCAAAGCTCTGGTGGTCAGTTAAGGCCAGAGCAATGGATTTGGTAACTTAATGAAGTAGAGATGTTGCCTTCTGTGCAGGTGAGCCTGAACAAACCAGGCTGGGAGACACAGGTTATAGAAACCACTGGTTGTGAGCAGAGGACACAAGTGGTGAATGGTGTGAAAGGCTTGGATGGGAAGACAGGAGTGCTCACTGGGTCACATGATGGTCTTTGGAAGGGGACATTAAGAGTCTATGTATGGAGGAGGTTGATTGGGCAGGGGAGGGTGGGGTGTCATAGGACAGGATCAGGTTAGAACTCTATGAAGGATGTAGTACAACTGTATGCAAAGCAGTGAATCAGTGCTTGTTGAGAAGGTGTCTATGTGTAGCTCCAGGTAGGCCATATGTTAATCAAAGCCTAGAGCTTAGCTGTTGTACATTCTGATGTGGTCATATTTGGCAGGGGAAAAGAGTGTGGGATATGGTCAGAAAAACCTATGGATGAGGTGGTCAAGGTCAGGCCATACCCTAGATGATTACATGTAAATTCTGGTTGCCTAATGTGATGGCAGAGGTTTCACAGAAGGGACCTGTATGTGAATACTAGCAATGCAGATTTTAGTTAAGCTTAGAGCTTGTCTCCGACCCAGGCTGGGTGATTAGACTATGCTAGTACCAAAGATGTTTGTCCCTGGGGAAGCCTACAAGTTGTCTTTTATATGGACATGGCTGGCCAGAGTAGACCATGATTCTCGGTGTGGAAACCATCATTAGATTTAGTGGGTTTCAAACAGGCATGGAGGGGAGGTCAAGGGAACTCATATGGATAGACCCTGGAGGATGCAATCAGAAATCTGGGTACAAAGTAGGTGGTGGAGGCTGCTGATAAGGGCCCTATAGAAGACTTCAGGTATGGTTTTCCTTGTTGAAGCCTAGAGCTTGTCTGAAGAAGAGGCCTTGGTGTTCAGACCAGGCTAATGAAAAGGAATTGATACCATCCAGAGGCCTAGATATTGGCTACTGTGCAGCATTGGGTGACCAAGCTAGGCCATGGTGCTGCTTGTGGGATCCAGGTTATATCTGGGAATAATGGCAAGGTGCCTTCTCAATATGTATTTTGATATCCCTAAGTTAGTGTAGATCTCAGTCTGCATCAAGGAAGCTTCTTCCTGTTTTGGACTACAGTTAATATGGAGACTCACAACTGATCAAAATGTCAAGTCTATGGTGTGTTTAGGCATATCAAACTCCCTCTCATTAAGACTCTGGGAAAATTATAGAAGAGGGGCCAGAAAGATTGTCAGAGCCAGAGTTTAGGGAGGATCATTGTGAAACAATGTCTTGTGAACATGGTATATCACTGATGAAATCTTTGCAGTTGTTTCATTGCCCAAGATCATACCAGACAACCCCCCCTCACAAAGAATTGGCTGGAGCACATGAGCTAGGTACATCAATAACTGAGAACTTATTTATAGTTGATGACTGTTAGGGAAAGGAGAATCAGTTAATTTAAGGCTATGACCCCCTATGAAGTTGCCTGTACCCGAGATGGCTCAACAATGTGCATTATTTAGACAGCTATAATCAGACTCATATCATCATTAAAAGAATAACAACAGTAATAAAGGAAAAGGCGATTAAGACATTGCAATTCTCAAAGATTCTGAGGAATTTATCATAATCTTATTACCCAGATCAACTATGCTCTGTCCACTCCCATCTGCAGCTGTATAGAGATTCTGGACTACTAGGATTCAAGATGGTTGGGGCTATGAATAACATTTTCTGTGTGATGGCTTCAAAGTAGCTAAATGTACCCCTATCTCTACCTTCTTCTTCCATCCTCACAGTCAGTCATTTATTACCTAAAAGGTAAGATCACTTTCCTTTCCCTTGCCAACTCAGAAAAATATACAACCTAGGTACAAGTGTGCATGATAGATTACTTGTCAGTCACAGAGCAAGGAACATTTCTGCTTCCTCTGAAGTCTATAAGAAGACAGCCCTCTCTACTTCATGAAGAACATCTTGTCCTAGAACCTCCATCATGATCCCATCTGTTTGCCTATGGCATTTTTAATTCTAATCTTTTATCTCCAAAGGAAAATGTGCCTCAGTGTTGTCCTTGAACCCAAACGTGCAGTCTTTCATACTGGTGATGATCCCCAGAAGGGTACTTTTAAGCACTGTATTGAACAGGAATGGAAAGAATAGACATCTTTCCACATTTTTCCATTGTTCCTGATTTTAATGAAATCATACAATTACATTTTCTGTATTTAGTACAACTTTGGTTGTGGGCTTCCTTTTTATTTTTTCATCATTTTTCATTTTTAAAACATTTTTACGTTAAATATATTTTGATCTTTATTCTCCCTCTTACTTGAGTTCATCCAGATCCTGTCTTCCTCTATGACCATCCAGCATTTTGGTCTGTCTTTATAAATTAACAAAAGCCAATAAAGAAATTTCCAAAACCCTAGAGACAGAAATCCAGCATGCCAAAAATATCACCAGGAAAAACAACATCTGTAATGAAATAAAAACACACACAGAACTGCAGGATCTGTTGTTATCAACTAATCCTGATTATGAGCCATTCCCTGGAGTCATTGATAGTCCCAGTGTCATTCCACTAAAGAAAATTGCATTTCCCCCACCCAGGTGGTAGAAATTACAGTTAAGTTGTTAACGTTTACACCAATGGCTCATTTTAAAATTTCTAACTAACTAACTAAATAAATAAATAAATGAATACGTAAATAAATAAATAACTATTTAATTAACTAACTAGCTAATTCATTAAGTAAATAAAATATGGGAAAAATACTATAGTATGAAACAAAACTATCACATCAAAGTTAGACAAATCTAATAGAAGGAAAAGAGCCCAAGAAAAATCACAGAGTCAGAGAATCATGAGTTTGCACACCCAGGTATTACAGAAAAATACTAATCTCCAAACCATACTTTAAATGCAGAGGACCTGGTACAGGCCAGTGAAGGCCCTGTGTTTGATACTACATTCTCTATGAGTTCACATGAGATCCTTTGGCTCACACATTCTTCACCTTTCTTTTCTATGGGATTCCTTGAGCAATGGTGATAAAACAGCACCACCATCACAAATTATAGACATTAAAGTTTATTTGGATTGTGGTCCCATATATTAAAATCCCATCCATCATACCTGGTAGTCATGCCAGTAGTCAACAAGTAACACAGTAACGTCAGAAAACTGAGAGCTCTTATCTTGAAACACAAGCGCAGTGAAACTGGTAGGAAACATAGAATTGTCATGAATAATTTAGCTCTGAAAACCTGCCCTCAGTAACATACTTCTTCCACGAAATCCTTGTCTCCTAAAAACGCCCAAATGGACCATCAATTGGGAAACAAATATTCAAATATGCTAGCTAGGAAGGACTTTCACATTTAAACACATACAACTGAATTTTTTTGCATTTTTTAACCTGTATAACAAGAACTGTGAATCGCTTTTTTCTTTTTTTATTATTTATTTTTAAATTTAAATTTAAATTAGAAACAAGGTTGCTTCACAAGTCAGTTCCAGGTCCCTCTCTGTTTCCCTCCCCAACTCCCATGCCCTCCCCTCAACCCCCCCAATATACCCTCGTTTCCTCAGGGAGGGTGAAGCCCTCCTTGGGGATGCCAATATGCTGTCATTTCATCCAGTGCAGGGCCTAGACCATCGCCCAAGAGTTCAGGGTGACAGTGGATCTCACATTGTTGGATGGCAAATGTGGCAGCCTAGGAAGGACATTCTCATTGAAGCCAGTACAACTGACTTTTTTCTCAGTTTGCTTCCTATTATCTTTAATTATTTGAGATTTTCATGTCTAGGGGGATAGAATCATTCAAAATATGTCCTTATGCTCCTATGAATTTCTTTAGTAACTGCTATAATTTTCTCTTGTTGTCTATTTTGATATTACTAATTTGGTTGTTCCTGCTCTGTGTGTCTCCCTGTGTCTAGATTTTGAGTTTCATCTTTGAGGAAGGAATCCAGATTGAGAGACCTTTAGCTAGTTTCCTATCTTGAATTGATTTCCTTATTTCATTCAACTGTTTGTTTGTGTCTGCAAGATGTGGTCAGAAGAAGACTTGGGGTGTCTGGATACTAAGTGTGTTCATGGAAGTTACACAGAAGGGACCAGGCTACATTCTTGAGGATGTGGTAAGTCTTGGGGGAAAAGTGAACTGAGGGAAAAGGGACAAAATATGTCTGTGTGTGGTTGCCTCTAGAGTAGGTATGGACAAAGGCTAGAGCTTAACTGCTGAGAGGTCAGGGTGTGGTCAGACTATGCTATCACAGTGGATGTGTGACAAAGGCTAGAGTGTTCTCAGAATGTCGTGGATTCTGAAGTCAAGGAAACTCACTAGGGTCAAGCCTAGAGGAGCAGTGTGGAGGTGGATAGCTCGTGGTACAGAGGATTCATCTTCAAGAGTGTCTGTGAATGGTTAAATGTAGGGCATTTCATGGTTGAGGCCTATAGTTTGGCTGGGTGGCAATAATGTCTGGACAGAGTTTGAAGGAGTTGGGGATGTGGGACCCATGATAGAACATGGAGGATAACATGGGGAGTCTGTGTCCATTGGATGGAGATGGAAACAGTGCTAAAAATGTCTTTTGGTGGTTGCATGTAGGTCAGGTACTGATATAATCCTAGAGCTTTGCCTCGGTGTAGGAAGTGTTGCTCAGCATACTGAGAAATAAATTATATGGACCCGGCTGAAGCCTACAGGACTCAATTGCACAAACAGTGAGAGTCACATTACTCTATGGCCCTGCTTATGTGATCAAGACTAGATCAGATAGCGGGAGAAAAAACTTGGAATTTGAGGTTAGAACATATAAATTTGAACTTAGAAGAGGACATGTGAAGTTGGGGCACCAACTGGGGTGGTAGAGAAAATTAGATAACAGACATGAGGCAAGTTGCAGGTAGGGCCATTCCGGATGAAGCCTAGAGCTTCCCTGAGACACAGGTGGTTGTGGTCAGACGAGGCCATTACAAAAATGTTTAAGCCTACATGTTGGCTATCACATAGGCTAGTTGTCCAGACTAGACAAGGAACTGGAAGTAGGACCTGGGTAGAACTGGCAGGTTAAAGGAAGGCTTCAGTGGGGGAAGTCAAGGGAACCATCCAGGCTGACCCAGAGGAGGACTTGGGAATTCTGCATACCATATCAATTGATTGAAGCCCCACAGAAGTAGTCAGGGTGGACCATCGATGTAAAGTTGGGAAGAATATTATATTGTCCATGTTCTCTAGATAACACAACCGACAAAATGAGTATTCATGGGATTTATCAGAGTGGCTTATAGGCTGTGGTCTGACTAATCCAACAAGGGCTTTCTACAATGGAAGGACCAGGAATCCAATATTTGTTCAATTTCAAGTCTGGTTGTTTCAGTGTTAGTCTAAATCCCAAAGAAGTAGGAACTAATGCCAGTGAATCAAGAGCATGGGTAAGCAGGAAAAGAGCAATAATTTTTTTCTTCCTTGTTCTTTACCTTGGCATCCACGCGAATCTCTAGCCCCCACGAACGGTAAGTCTTCCCACCTCAAGATATCATGATTTAAGGTGGGTCTTCCTACCTTAAATGATCCAATTAACTAAAATCCCTCACAAGTGTGCTCAGTTACTTGGATTTTTAGGTAATTTAAGATCTAGTTAGTTGACAATCAAGAATTGTAATCACAAATATGTAATGAGTGCCATGGTTGCGGGGAATAGAAGCAACTTATATCTGGTTTGGTGGAAAACTAGATCTTGGCTCCTTTGCCATTATGGGTGGATATAATAGGACTATGAGAAGACTTGAGACAAGGGCTACATCTACTGTGTTGATGAAAGATTTGATGGTAATATCAAGGAAACTCATTGTCCTGTCTCTTTAGGAGGACTTGGGACATCTTGTTACCCACTGAGATAGTGGAGGAAGGAAACCTGTGCATTGTTGCAGGTAAGACTGGTGTAGATGAAATCGATGACCTTTGCTGTGACAACATCAAGGTAGGAGTATGGGATGTGGGACACATAGTAGTCCCTATAAGATTATAAAGGGAGTGATTTTATAGAGGCATCTGAGAAGGTTTCTGTGGGTCAATCCATCTAGAGTGTCCAGGATGTAGACTAGACCTTGGCTGTAGCACAGGTGGTGTTATTGAGGCTAGTCCTGAACACTAGATATCAACCAGGTCAAGACTGTGAATGAAATACTGTGGAGTCAAAATACCAAGTACTGGTAGGATCACACAAGGGATCAGAGGGCATTATAAGTCTAGGTGCTGAGGGGTATGGAGGGAAAAATACAGAAAAAACTGGGTGTTTACATGTAGGGTGAGTCCTGCCAGAAGCTTAGAGCTTTGCTGCAGCACAGGTAGATAGTAAGTGTCAGACTAGGTGGGGACCGGGATGTCAGATACAGACTACGCAATGCCAGAAGATTAGAGAGTCTGGATAACAAGTTATTGGAGGCCACATAATAGGATTCAGGATAGACCTTGCAGAAGGAGATGGGGAACATGGTTATTCGGGAGCATGGTGGAAGCAGAATGGTAAGTTCTAGTGGGTTATTAAATGTAAGTAAGTCCTGGACAGAATGGAGAACTTGGCTGTAGTGACAGCTGAGTTAGTCAGAATAGGCCAAGACTTAGGAAGCTTAGAGATCAGCTGCTGTGCAGGGAGGACTGGCTAGATAATACCAAGGCAATGATCACAGGAAAAAGGTTTTTAAGGGGATGCCAAGGGTACTCAGAGCTTAGTCCCTGGAGTAGGACTTGGGTAGTCTGGGTACATAAAGGGGTTGGGAATTCTGGGAAGGAGAAATCTATTAATGTTTCCATTTAGGACTGGTGCTTTATGAAGCACAGAGCTTGTTTACAAGAGCAGTCAGGGTTTGTGAGATTAGGACAGGCACAGAATATGGGATAGGACTTTGGAGGCAAATGTGAGAAATCTGTGTACTGAGCATTTATGGCCACACAGAATGTGTTTGGCCAGATGCTTCAGACTGACATAGGAGGTCAGAATACTAAGCAGCATGGTGGAGGCAGTCAAGAATGTTCCTGTGGGTAGATGCAGGTAGGGTTGATCCTACCCAAAGCATGCATATTGGGAACAGTGAAATCTCAGGTGGTCATAGTAATCTCATGCAAATATTTTCTACCCTGACAACATATAGTGATATCTGCTGTGCCAGCAGGGTTTTAGGTGCAAACTAGGCCAGTGAACTAGTTTTATGATCTGGACTAGATATTCCCTTTTGAAGGAAAGGTATTAATGGGCTCGGATGCCAAGGTCAGTGATACTTACCTCTCTAGACAATACACGATGACATGGAGAGTCTGGTTAACAAGCAGCATTGTGAATGCTGCCTCAAATGGACCTGTGTGTGGTTGCAGTTATGATAGACCCTAGCTAAACCCGAGAGTTTCTCTGCAGCAAAGCTATGGTGGTCAGTTAAAGCCAGAGCAATGGATTTAGTGACTTAATGAAGTAGAGATATTGCCTGCTGTGCAGGTAAGTCTGACCAGACCAGACTCTGAGACACAGGTCATGGAGGGGGATATTAAGAGTCTGTGTATTGAAGTGATTGACTCTGCAGTAGAGGGTGGGTTGTCACAGAGAAAGGATCAGGTTAGTCCTCCATAGATGTTGTAGAACAATTGCATGCCAAGAATTAAATCAGAGCTTGTTCATGAGTTTCCTATGCTTAGCTGCACTTGATCCATGTGCTACTCAAAGCTTCTCTGCAACACAATCTGGTGTGGCCAACTTGGCAGGGGAAACAGCTGTGGGATAGGTTCTAGATCTGGTATATTTGAGAAAAGGTATGGGTGAGGAGGTCAAGGTCAAACCTTACCCTAGATGATTACATGTGAAATCTGGTTTCCTAATGTGGTGGCAGAGTCATCATATAAGGGACCTGTAGGCAAATCCAGGGAACGCAGGTTTTGGTTAAGCATAGAGCTTGTCTCTGTCAAAGGCAGGTTGGGTAGACTATGCTAGTACCAAAGATGTGGGTCCCTGAGTATCCTAGGAATTTTCTGCTGTACAGACATGGCTGGCCAGAGCAGACTATGATTCTGGGTGTGGAAACCATGCTTAGATCTGGTGGGTTTCAAACAGGAATGAAGGGTAGGCCAAGTGAACTTTCCAGGATAGACCCTGGAGGATGACATGAGAACTCTAGGTACAAAGTGGGTGGTAGAGTCTGCTCAGAAGGGCCCTATAGGAGGCTTCATTTAGGGTTTTCCTGGCTGAATCCTCGACCTTGTCTGAAGTACAGGCCTTGGTGTTCAGACTAGGCTGATGTAATTGAAGAGATAAGTTGAAGAGGCCTAGATGTTGGCTATTGTGCAGGCTTTGGTGACCAAGCTAGGCCAGGGTGCTGCTTGTGGGATCCAGGTTAGATCTGGGGTCTTGAGGAAAAAGAATGCATGTGAATGTTGATGGAATCCACTAAGAACTACCCTGGAAGAGGACAGAAATCTGAGGTCCTACTGTGGTGATGGGCACATCCAAGAAAACTCATGAATGGTTTCAGATAGGGCAGAACGTGTTCTTACCCTAGAGTTTGGTTCTGAATTACGAAGGGGTGGTCAGTCTATGCAGGGCTGGGTGGTGCCAGATGTATGTATGAAAGACACTGGAAAGTTAAATAGGTAGTCTGGGGACAGAATGAGGTGGTGCAGGTGTTCCAGAAGTGGCCTCTGGATGGCTCCATGCAGCCTGAATTTGAGAGTAAGACCCTATTGAGGAGAGCATCACAGCTTTGTTCACAATACCTGAAAAAGTAAATCGTGTAACTGACCATAAGTTTACTCTCTGCACTTTTCTTTCAATGTGACAAAGGGTGCTATGCTAAGACCTGGGCAAGAAAGGACAATCATAGCTGTACCCAGCTGCAAATCCTGCAATTTAAAATAATTATGTCCATGGGAAATATGTGGTACAGGTATAATAGTGGCATGAATGTCATGGAGGTAACTGGCCCGTTTCTTTTAGGGCTAATGCCCACTCCACAGGAGAAATCCCTTGGCTATTACAGTAAACCTATCCAAGAGCCCAAGCTAAGGAAATCATATGCCCAACAAGAGACTTACTACTATTAATTTGTTAAATGAGCATAATTACAAGGTGGCTTCTAAATATGCATTTTGATATCCCTATGTTAGTGTAGCTCTCAGTCTTCATAAAGGAAGCTTCTTCCTGTATTGGACTACAGTAAATATGGAGACTCACAACTGCTCAAAATGTCAAGTCTGTGGAGTGTTTAGCCTTAAAGGGGTTCATCATATCACACTCCCTCTCGTTAAGTTTCTGGGAAGATCATAGAAGAGGGGCCAGAAAGATTGTCAGAGCCAGAGTTTAGGGAGGATCAGTGTGAAACAGTGTCTTCTGATCATGGCATGAGTATGTCATTGAGGAATTCTATTCAGTTGCAGTTGACTGCCCAGGATGAAACCAGACAACCCACCCTCACAAAGAATTTGCAGGGGCACATGAGTTAGGGACATCAGTAACTGAGAACTTATTGATGGTTGATGACTGTTAGGAAAAGGAGAATCAGTTCTTTTAAGGTTTTGACAACCTATTAAGTAGGCTGTACACAAGATGGCTCAACAATGTGCATAATTTATAATCAGACTCATAGCATTATAAAAGAATAACAACAGTAATACGGGAAAAGGCAATTGAGACATTGCAATTGTCAAAGACTCTAAAGAAGTTATCATAATCTTAGAGCCCAGATCAGGTGCTGCTGTGTCCACTCCACTCTGTAGCTGTATAGAGACTCTAGACTAATAGGCTGCATAATGTTTGGGGCTATGAATAAAGTATTCTGTGTGATGGCAAAACAGTAGCTAAATGCACCCCTTTTGCCTACCCTCTTTTTTCCATCCTAAAACTCATACTTTGATTACCTAAAATGTAATATCACTTTCCTTTCCCTTGCCATCCAGAAAAATAGGCAGCTTAGCTACAAGTGTGCATGATAGCCTGCTCATCAGTCACAGAGCAAGAAACTTTCTTGCTTCATCTGAAGTCTATAAGAAGTGACCCCTCTCTACTTCATGACCAATATCTTTTCCCAGAACCTCCCTGCTGATCCCATCTGTGTGTCTATGGCCTTAGTAATTCTAATCTTTGATCCTCAAAGGACAATGTGCCTCAGTGTTGTCCTTGAACCCAAACCTGCATTTTTCATTATAGGTATGAACCACAGAAGGATACTTTCAAGCACTGTATTGAACAGGAATGGAAAGAATGGATGCATTTCCACATTTTTCCACAGTTCCTGATTTTAATGAAAAACTACAATTTCATTTTCTGTATTTAGTACAACTTTGTTTGTGGGATATTTTTATTTTTCATCATTTAAAAACATTTTCACATTAAATATATTTTGATCTTTTTCTTCCTCTTCCTCAAGTTCATCCAGATCCTTTCTTCCTCTCTGACAACCCAACCTTTTGGTCTTTCTTTAAAAATCAACAAAAATCCAACACAAGAAAAATTCCCCAAACCCAGAAGAAAAAATACAGCATCCCAAAAAGAAACCAGAAATGTAGAACACCTGTAATGAAATAAAAGCTTACAGAGAACTGCCAGATCTGTTGTTTTTTATCAACTAATCCTGATTCTGAGCCCTGCTCTGGAGTTATTGACAACCCAGTGTCATTCCATTGAAGAAAAATGCCTTTCCCTAACCCAGGCAGTAGAAATGACAGTTCAGTTGATAACCTTTATATTAGTGGCTCATTTTGTAACTAATTAACTGACTAAATAACTAACTGTTTAACTAACTAGCTAATTAATAAAAAAATGGGGAAAATACTGTAGTATGAAACAAAACCTCTCACCTCAAAATTAGACAAAACTAATAGAAGGAAAAGAGCCCAAGAAAAGTCACAGTGTCAGAGAATCATGAGTTTTCACACCCATATATTACATAAAAATACTAATCTGGAAAATGTTCTTTAAATGCAGAGGGCCTAGTACAGACAAGTGAAGGCTGTGTGCATGTTTCAGTCTCTATGAGTTCTTATGAGCCCCTATGTCTGATACATTCTTCAGCTTTATTTTCTGTGTCATTTCTCGAGCATTGGTGACAAAACACCAGTATCACCACAAGTTACAGAAGTCAAAGTTCATTTGGGTTTGTGGTCCCAGATGCAGAAAGTCCATCATGGCTGGGAGGCATAACGGTAGCCAACAGGTAACACATTAACAGCAGGAAGCTGAGAGCTCTTATCTTGAAACACAAGCACAGTGAAGCAGTTAGTAAAAACAACAAAAAATTGACAGGAGTATTTTAGCTCTGAAAACCTGCCCTCAGTAACATACTTCCTCCAGCAAGGCCTCATCTCCTAAAGATGCACAAATGGGCCACCAACTGTGAAACAAATATTAAAATATGGGAGCCTATGAAGGACACTCTCATTCAAACCAGTAAAACTCTCATTTTCTCAGTTTGGTTCATATATTCATCCATTTATTTGAGATTTTCATGTTTAGAGTGATAGACTCTTTCAATACATCTCCTAATGCTCCTATGAATTTCTTTAGTAACTGCTATATTTTCTCCTTTTTTCTATTTTGATGCTACTAATTTGTTTGTTGCCTCTCTCCGTATGTCTCACCCTGTGTCTTGATTTTGAATTTATTCTTTGAGGAGGGAATCCAGAATGAGAGACCTTTAGCTTGTTTCCTATCTTGAATTGATTTCTCTATTTCATTCAACTGTTTGTATCTGCAAGGTCTGGTCAGAGGAGGAGGTCTTGGTGTGTCTGGGGAATAAATATGTTTATGGAAGTTACACAAAGGGATCAGGCTACATTCTAGAGGATGTGCTAAATCTAGGGGAAAAGTGAACTGAGTTAAAAGAGACCAAATATGTCTGTGTGTGATTGCAGCTAGAGTAGTTATGGACAAGGCAAGAGTTCAACTGCTGATAGATGCATGTTTATCGCCTTGTACAAAACATAAGTCCAAATGGATCAAAGATCTCAACATAAATCCAGCCACACTGAAACTTTTAGAAGAGAAAGTGGGAGATACTCTTCAACAAGTTGGTACAGGAGACCACTTCCTAAACATAACACCAGTGGCACAGGCACTGAGACCGAAAATCATCAAATGGGACCTTCTGAAACTAAAAAGCTTCTGTAAGGCAAAGGACACAGTCAAAAAGACAAAAAGGCAGGACACAGAATGGGAAAAGGTATTCACTAACCCTGCATCTGACAGAGGGCTAATCTCCAAAATTTACAAAGAACTCAAGAAACAAGTCTCCAAAATACCAAAGGATCCAATTAAAAGGTGGGGTACAGAGCTAAATAGAGAATTCTCAGTAGACGAGGCTAAAATGGCCAAGAGACACTTAAGAAAGTGCTCAACATCCTTAGCCATCAGGGAAATGCAAATCAAAACAACTCTGACATACCGTCTTACTCCTGTCAGAATGGCTAAAATCAAAAATACCTAAGACAATTTATGCTGGAGAGGATGTGGAGAGAGAGGAACACTCCTCCACTGCTGGTGGGAGTGCCGACTCATACAGCCTCTTTGGAAATCAGTATGGAGATTCCTCAGGAAAATGGGAATTAATCTACCACTAGACCTAGCAATTCCACTCTTAGGCATATATCCAAATGAGGCAAGTTCATACAACTAGGGCATCTGCTCCACTATGCTCATAGCAGCATTATTTGTAATAGCCAGAACCTGGAAGCAACCTAGATGCCCCTCAACTGAAGAGTGGATAGAGAAAATGTGGTACAATTACACAATGGAGTATTACTCAGCAGAAAAAAACAATGGAATCTTGAAATTCTCAGGGAATTGGATAGCACTGGAAGAAACCATCCTGAGTGAGGTAACCCAGTCCCAAAAAGACAAACATGGTATGTACTCACTCATATATGGATTTTAGACATGGATCAGGATAGTGTCAGTCTGCACTTCCACTGATAGAGAGTCTGGGAAACAGGAGAGAACCTAAAGATATGCATATATGCATAGTACCCAAGAGAAGAGGATTGAGACAAGATCCTCTGAATGGATGGGGAACACGGCGAGGGGTGGGGGGAGTGGGACCTGGGAAGAAGAGAGGGGGTGAAGAGGAAGAGAGTTGGTCATGGGGGAACAGGAAGTTGAGGGTGTGGGGGTAGAATAGGGGGAAGAGGGAATCATAGGATCGAATACAGATCAGGCACCAGAGTGACCTCAAGTGATCTAAAGGGATAACACCAATTGGCAAGCTAAGCAATAGTGGAGAGACCACCTCAAATGCCCATTCCTGATAATGAACTTGATGTCTATAACCATCCGGGAGCCTTCATCCTGTGACTGATGTAAGCAGAGGGAAACACACAATTAATCACTGAACTGAACCCAAGGAACCCAGTGACAGAGAGAGAGGAGTGATGAGCAAATTGGCAAAGAATGGGCTGGCAAAACCAGCAGAGACAGATGATCTGAACAGGGGAGAGCTCTTGGACCCCAGACCGTCAGCGGGGAGGCCAGCACGGGACTGATCTGGACCCCCCCGAATGTGAGTGTCAGTGAGAAGGCCTGGGCAACCTATGGGGCCCTGAGCTGTGGATCAGTGTCTATCCCTGGAATACAAACAGTCTTCGTGTGCCTATAGCAATAGGGTGGGAGGGTAGGGGGGAAGGGGAGTGCGGGAGGAGGGGAGGGAGAGGGAACTGGGACTGACATGTAAAACAAGCTATTTAAAATTAAAATAAAAAATGATAAAAAACAAACTATTTAAAAATAAAATATAAAATGATTAAAAAACAAACAAACAAAAAAACCAAACAAACAAACAAAAAAAGAGTTCAACTGCTGAGAAGTCAGGGTTTGGTCAGAATGGGCTATGACAATGGATATATGAGAAAGGCTAGAGTGTTATAAGAATATCATAGATTGTTAATCTACGATACTCACTGGGCTCAAGCCTAGAGGAGCAGTGTTTAGGTAGATAACTAATGATACAGAGGATCCTTCTTTAGGAGTGTCTGTGAATGGTTAGGTAGGACATTTCATGGTAGAAGCCTAAAGATTAGCTGGTTGGCAATAATGTCTGGACAGAGTTTGAAGAAGCTGGGGCTGTGGGACGCATGATAGAACATGGAGAATAACATGGGGAGTCTGTGTCCATTGTATTGCATGGAAACAGTACCAAAGAGGCCTATTGGTGGTTGCAGGTAGCTCAGGTACTGGTAGAATCCTAGAGCTTGGTATCAGTGTAGGCAGTGTTGTGCAGAGTACTGAGGAGTAAATTATATGGACCCGGCTGTAGCTTATGGGTCTCAGTTGCACAGACAGTGAGAGTCACATTAGTCCATAGTTCTGGTTATATGATAAAGAATAGATTTGATAGCAGGGGGAAAAAGAACTTGGATTTTGAGGTTATAACATATACATTAGAACCTGGAAGAGGACTTGCAAAGTCAGGGAACCAACTGGGGTGGTAGAGAAAATTAGATAACAGACATGAGGCAATTTGCAGGTAGGGCCATGCCAGATGAAGGCTAGAACTTCTCTAAGACACAAGTGCTTGTGGTCAGACTAGGTCAGTGCAAAAGATGTAGAAGCCTAGATGTTGGCTATCACACGGGATAAGTAGCCAAACCAGACCAGGACACTGGATGTGGACCTGGGTAAAACTAGCAGGTTAAAGAAAGGCTTCAGTGGGGAAGTGCAGGGAACCAACCAGGCTGACCCCATAGGAGGACTTGGGAATTCTGCATACGATGTCAGTTGATTGCAGCCCCACACAAGGGGTCAGGGTAGACCCTGGATGTAAAGGTGGAAATAATAGTATATTGTTGAGGTTCTGTAGAAAATACATCTAAAAATGTGTATGCATGGGTTTTATCAGAATGGCTTACAGGCTGGGATCCAACTAATCTAACAAGGGCTGTCTACAATGGAAGTTCCAGGAATCCAGTAGTTGTTCACTTTGCAAGTCTGGATGTTTGAGCTGGTCTTCAGTATTAGTATAAATCCCAAAGAAGTAGCCTCTAATACCAGTGAATCAAGACCATGTGCAAGCATGAAAAGAACAATAATTTCTTTCTTCCTTGTACTTTACCTAGGCAGGAATGCGTAAATATAGCCCGTACCAACGGTAAGTATTCCCACCTCAAGGTATGGAGAATTAAGTTGGGTCTTCCTACCTCAAGTAACCCAATTACCTAAAATCCCTCACATGCGTGCTCAGTTACTTGGATTTTTAGGTAATTTCCGATGTAGTTAGTTGATAATCAAGAATAGTAATCACAAATAGGTAAAGAGTGACACGGTTGAGGGGTAAAGAAGAAATTTATGACCGGTTTGGTGGAAACCTAGACCTTGGCTCCTTTGCCATTGGGGGTGGACATAGTAGGGCTATGAGAAGATTTGGGACAAGGTCTACATCTATTGGGTTAAAGAAAGTTTTGATGGGAATAACAAGGGGACTCATTGTCCTGGCTCTTCGGGAGGACATGTGAAATATCGGTACCCACTGGTAGTGGAGGAAGGGAGCCTGTGCATTGTTCCATGTAAGGCAGATGTTGATGGAATCCTTGACCTTGGCTGTGATAAAATCAAGGTAGGAACATGGGATATGTGACCCATACTAGACCCTATAGGATTATATAGGGAGTGATTTAATGGATGCACCCAAGAAAGTGTCTGTTGGTGAATCCATATAGGGTGTACAGGATATAGCCTATACCTTGGTTGTTGGACAAGTGGGGTTATTTAGTCTAATCATAGACACTGGATCTCAACCAGGTCTAGACTGAGAAGGAAATCCTGTGGAGTCTAACTACCAAGTATTGGTAGAATCACACAGAAGGTAGCAGAGGGCATTGTAAGTTTAAGTGCTGAAGGGTATGGTGGAAAAAACACAGAGGGAAACTTGGTGGTTTCAGGTAGAGTGAGTCCTGCAAGAAGCCTAGAGCTTTGCTGCAGCACAAGTAGTTTGTAAGAGTCAGACTAGTTTGGGCAAGGTATAACAGTTACAGACTAGAAAATTGAGTAAAATTCAGAGTCAGTACAACAAGGCAGTTGTTGGGGGCCACATAATAGGGGTCAGGATAGTCCCTGCAGAAGGACATATGAAACCTGGTAATTTGGGAGTATGGTGGAAACTCCATAATAAGTTCTACCGGGTTATTACAGGTAAGTCATTCCTGGATAGAATGGAGAACTTGGCTGCAGTGACAGCTGAGTTAGTCAGAATAGGCCAAGACAGTGAAATCCCTAGGAAGCCTAGAGATCAGCTGCTGTGCAGGGAGGACTGGATAGACAATGCCATGGCAATGATCATAGTAAAAATGCTTTGAAGGGGATGCTAAGGGTACTCGCCAGACTAGACCCTAGAGGAGGACTTGGGAAGTCTGGGTACCTAAAGGGGTTATGAGTTCTGGGAAGAAGGAACCCATTAGTGTTTATATTTAGGACTGGTGCTATATAAAGCACAGAGCTTGTTCACAAGAGCAGTCAGAATTTGGGACATTAGGACAGGCATAGAATATGGGATAGGAATTTGGAGGTAAATGTGAGCAATCTGGGTGCCTAGCATTGATGGCCATACAGAAGGGCTTGTGCTAGATGCTGCAGACTGACTTAGAAAGTCAGAGTACTAAACAGCACGGCAGAGGCAGCCAAGAATGTACCTGTGGGTAGATGCAGGTAGAGTAGATCCTGCCCAAGGGGAGAATATTGGGAACAGTGAAATCTCAGGTGGTCATAGTAGACTCATGAAAATATTTGCTACCATTACAATGTCTAGTGATATCTATTGTGCCAGCAGGGTTTTAGGGCAAACTATGCCCATGAACTAATTTTATGATCTGTACTAATATTCCAGATTGAATGAACGATATTAATGGGCATCAATGTCGAAGTTAGCACTATTTACCTGTCTAGACACTACACGATGACATGGAGAGTCTGGTTTACAAGCAGCATTGTGAATGCTGCCTCAAATGGACCTGTGTGGTTGCAGTTAGGATAGGCCCTAGCTAAACCTGAGAGTTTCTCTGTAGCAAAGCTATGGGGGTCAGTTAAAGCCAGAGCAATGGATTTGGGGACTTAATGAATAGAGATGTTGCCTGTTGTGCAGGTGAGCCTAAACAGACCAGGCTCTGAGACATAGGCCATGGGACCCACTGGTTGTGAGCCAAGGCCACATCAGGTCGGTGGTGTGAAAGGTTTGAAAGGGAGGACTGGAGTGCTCATTGGGTCACCTGATGGACCTTGGAGGGGATATTAAGAGTCTGTATATTGAGGAGGTTGATTGGACAGTGGAGGGTGGGTTGTCACAGAGAAAGGATCAGGTTAGAACTTCATGGTGGTTGTAGAACAATTGCGTGCAAAGCAGTGATTCAGAGCTTGTCCAAAGGTTTCCTATGCATAGATGCAGGTAGGCCATGTGTTAATCAAATCCTAGAGCTTGGCTGTAATACAATCTTTTGTGGTCATATTTAGCAGGGGAAAAAGCTGTGGGATAGGGTCTACATCTGATATGTTTGAGAAAAGGTATGGATGAGGAAGTCAAGGTCAAGCCATACCCTAGACAATTACATGGGAAGTCTGGGTGCCTAATGTGGTGGCAGAGGCTTCAAAGAAGCGAACTGTAGGTGAAACTAGGGAATGCAGGTTTTGGTTAAGCTTAGAGCTTCTCACTGACTCAGTCAGGGGTGTTTTGACTATGCTAGTAACAAGATGTATGACCCTGGGGACGCCTAGGAATTGTGTCTTATACAAACCTGGCTGGCCAGAGTAGACCATGATTCTGGATGTGGAAACCAGACTTAGATCTGGTGGGTTTCAAACAGGCATGAAGGTGTGGTCAAGGGAACTCACCCAGCTAGACACTGGAGGATGACATGAGAACTGAAGGTAAAAAGTGGGTTGTAGAATCTGCTCAGAAGGGTCCAATAGGAGGATTTAGGTTGGGATGTTGTGGCTGAAGCCTAGAACTTGCCTGAAGAACAGGCCTTGGTATTCAGTCTAGGCTAATAAAAATGAAGTGTTAACTTGAAGAGGCCTAGTTGTTGGCTACTGTGCAGGCATTGGTGAACTAGCTAGGTCAGGGTGCTGCTTGTGGGATCCAGGTTAGATCTGGGGACTTGAAGAAAAAGAATGCATGGGGTATTGGTGGAATCCACTGGGATCTAACCTGGAAGAGGACAGAAGTCTGTGGTCCTACTGAGGTGATGGGCACATCACAGAAAGGACCTATGAATGGTGTCAGAAAGGACAGACACGTTCTGCCTAGAGTTTGGTTCTGAATTATGAAGGGGTGGACTCTCTATGCAGGGCTGGGTAGTGCCAGAAATATGAAAGACAGTGGAGGCTGAAATAGGATTTCTGGAGACAGAATAAGGTGGTGCAGGTGTTCCAGAAGTGGCCTCTGGGTAGCTGCATGCAGCCTGAATTTGATAGTAAGACCCCATTGAGGAGGGCATCACAACTTTGGTATATAGTACATGAAAAATTCAATCTGGTAACTTCCCAAAAGCTTACTCCCTGATCTTTAGTTTGATAGATTCAAAAGGAGATATGCCAAGATCTGGGTGAGAAAGGACAATCATAGCTGTACCCAGATTTGAATCCTGCAAGTAAAAACAATGATGCCCATGGGGAAATGTGGTCATGTGTACAATACTTACATGAATGTCATGGAGGTAACTGCCCTCTTTCTTTTTAGGTTTAAGGCCCACTACACAGGAGGAATCCCATGGCTATTACAGTAAACCTGACAAAGAGACCATGGCTAAGGAAATGATAGGCCTAACACAAGACTTACTACAATTATTTTGTTAAATGAGCATAATGACAAGGTGCCTTCTAATTATGTATTTTGATATCCCTATGTTAGTGTAGCTCTCACTCTGCATCAAGGAAGCTTCTTCTTGTATTGGACTACAGTTAATATGGTGACTCATAACTGATCAAAATGACATGTCTATGGTGTATTTAGCAATAAAGGGGACAATTATATCACACTCCCTCTCATGAAGGCTCTGGGAACATGATAGAATAGGGGCCAGAAATCTTGTCAGAACCAGAGGTTAGGAAGGATCAGGGTGAAACAGTGTCTTCTGAACATGGCATGAGTATGTCACTGATGAGATCATTGCTGTTGTGATTGACTGCCCAAGATCAAACCAGTCAACCCCGACACACACATAATATTGTCCTGGGCATATGAGCTAGGGAAATCAATAACTGAAAACTTACTGATAGTTGATGACTTTAAAGGAAAATCAGTTCTTTTAGAGCTTTGATACCCTATTAAGTTGGCCGTACACAAGATGGTTTAACAATATGCATTATTTAGACAGGACGTATCAGATTCATGGTATCTTTAAAAGAATAACAACAGTAACAAGGGAAAAGGCGATTGAGACATTGCAAGTATGAAAAATTCGAAAGAAGTTATCATAATCTTAGAGCACAGATCAGGGGCTGCTGTGTCCACTCACATCTGCAGCTGTATTGAGACTCTACACTATTAGGCTCCAAGATGGTTGGTGCTATGAATAGCATATTCTGTGTCATGGTAAAACAGTAGCTAAATGCACCCCTATTCCCTAACCTCTTCTTCCATCTTAAAAGTCATGCTTTGATTAACTAAAATGTAAGATCACTTTCCGTTCCCTTGCCAACCAGAAAAATAGCCAGCCTAGCTACAAGTGTGCATGATAGCCAGCTCATCAGTCACAGAGCAAGGAACTTTCTTCCTTCCTCTGAAGTGTATAACAAGTGGCCCATCTCTACTTCATGAGCAATATCTTGTCCCAGAACCTCCTTCATGATCCCATCTGTCTGCTTATGGCATTAATAATTCTAATCTTTTATCTACAAAGGACAATGTGCCTCAGTGTTGTCCAGGAACCCAAACCTGCATTCTTTCATAATGTTGATGAACCCCAGAAAGGTACTTATGAGCCCTGTGTGAACTGGAATGGAGAGAATGGACATCTTTCCACATTTTTTCACAGTTTCTGATTTTAATGCAATCCTAAAATTATGTTTTCTCTATTCTTGCAACTTTAGTTGTGGGCTTCATTTTTATTTTTTCATCATTTTTCATTATTTAAAATATTTTAAAATTAAATGTAGTTTGATCTTATTCTTTGTCTTCCTCAATTTCATCCAGATCCTTTCTTCCTCTCTGATAACCCCAGCATTTGCACTTCCTTTAAAAATCAACAAAAAAAAACAATACAACAAAAATCCCCCAAACCAAGAGAAAAAAATACAGCATACCAAAAAGAAACTTGCAGGTACAACATCATCTATAATGAAATAAAAACCCACACAGAACCTTCAGATCTATATTTGTTATCAACTAATTCTTTTTTGTTGTTGTTGTTTTGTGGTGGGCTTTTTTTTTCAACACCAGAACAGGCTTAAGTCCCTGTGAAAATTACGTCATTGAGGAAAGTGTAGCTGAGATACTAGAGAGTTTGGAGAATAGGAAGACCAAAGGAAGGCAAGTTATGGCACAAATAAGAAAAGGATTAATAATGTCCCAGCAGACAGAGCCAATGAAGTAGACAATCAATTGAGGTCACCCCGATGCTTAAAACCTTAATTGATGAGGCAACAAAATTTGTATCAGAGAATAATAGTTACCAGCAGAAAATGCCACAGATTATTTAAGCACCGGGGCAAGTGTATGCACACTCACGCTGGAGGCAGCTGACTACAGAAGCAGATTAACAAGGAAGAAACATTCTATTTGAGGGTAATGGTAACTGTCATAATACTCTAGGACCACATACATGTGAGCATTTGCAAAACTTCCAAAACTGGTATGAAAGATTGAATCAAAGTTCTTAAGGACCAACCTCCTAATGGTGTAGAAGGTCTTCTGAGAGCTCTCAGGTATAGAACAAAGCATGTGAATGATGAGACTACCTCCAAGCAAATTAGCTCCACTCTGCAGTAGGAGCCGAGGCACAGGACCCTGCTGTAAGAACAGGCAGCATCATACTTCGGTGACTAAGAAGGCAGTCATCAGAGATCAACATTAAATCTCCTTATTCTTTTTTTTCAGTTTAAATGTAGATAAGAAACAAGGTTGCTTCACAAGTCAGTTCCAGGTCCCTCTCCCTTTCCCTCCCCTCCTCCCGTGCCCTCTTCCCAACCCTCCCATTATCCCCTCATTTCCCCAGGGAGGGTGAGGCCCACCATGGGGGTATCCATAGTCTGTCATTTCATATAGGGCAGGGCCTAGACCCTTCCCCAAGAGTTCAGGGTGAGAGTGCACCTCACATTGTTGGATGGGAGTCCAAAGTCCGAGTGTATAATCGGGATGGGTACTGATCTGCTGCCCAAGGCTCAATAGATTACCTAGGCCTCCTCACTGACACTCGCATTCAGGGAGTCTTGATCAGTCCCATGCTGGATTCCCAGGCTGATGCCTGGGATTCAAGAGTTAACCTTTGTCTGGTCAGCTGTTTCTGGGGGTTAAACCAGCCCAGTCTTAATCCCTTTGGTCATCAGTCCCCCCTCTCTGTTACTGGCTTTCTTGAGTTCAGCTCAGTACTTAACCAAGGGAGTCTGCCTCTTCTTCGATCAGCCACTAAATGAAGTTTCTGTTTCCCAGACTCTCTGGCCAAGGGATTGTAGGCTGGCACTCCCCAGATCTATGTCTAAAATCCATATATGAGAGAGTATATGCCATGTTTCTCTTTTTGTGACTGGGTTACCTCACTCAGGATGGTTTCTTCTAGTGTCATCCATTTGCCTGCGAATCTCATGATTCCATTATTTTTTCTGCTGAATAGTACTCCATTGTGTAGATGTACCACATTTTCTCTATCCACTCTTAGGGTGAGTGACATCTAGGTTGCTTCCAAGTTCTGGCTATTACAAATATAGCTGCTATGAACATAGTGGAACAGATTTCTTTGTTGTATGAATGGGCATCTTTTGGATATATGCCTAAGAGTGTAGTTGCTGGGCCTTGTGGTAGGTTTATTCCCATTTTTCTGAGGACTCTCCATACTGATTTCCAAAGTGGCTGAACCAGTTGGCACTCCCACCAGCAATGGAGGAGTGTCCCCCTTTCACCACAACCTCTCCAGCATAAATTGTCATTGGTGTTTTGATTTTAGCCATTCTGACAGGAGTGAGATGGTATCTCAGAGTTGTTTTGATTTGCATTTCCCGGATGGCTAATGAAGGAGAGTATCCAGATTGAGAGGTCTTTAGCTATTTTCCTATACTGAATTGATTTCCCTGTTTCATTCAACTGTTTGTGTCTGCAAGATCTGGTCGGGGGAGGAGGTCTTGGGGTGACTGTGTACTAAATATTTTCATGGAAGTTACACGGAAGGGACAAGGCTACATTCTAGAGGATGAGCTAAGTCTAGGGGAAAAATGAACTGAGGGAAAAGGGAAAAAATATGTCTGTGTGTGGTTGCATCTAGAGTAGGAATGGACAAAGTCTAGAGTTTAACTGCTGAGAGGTCAGGGTATGGTCAGACTAGGCTATGACTGTGGATGCATCACAAGGCTAGAGTGTTCTAAGAAAGTCATGGATTCTGAAGTCAAGGAAACTCACTGGGCTCAAGTCTAGTGGAGAGGTGTGGAGGTGGATAGATATTGGTACAGAGAAACCTTCTTTAGGAGCGTCTGTGACTATTTACAGGTAAGGCATTTCATGGTTGAGGCCTAGAGCTTGACTTTGCTGGCAGAGTTTGAAGGAGCTGGGGCTGTGGGAACCATAATAGAACATGCAGAATAACATGGGGTGTCTGTGTCCATTGTATGTGGATGGAGACTGTACCAAGGAGGCCCATTGGTGCTTCTAGGTAAGTCAGTTAATGGTAGAATCCTAGAGATTGGCCTCAGTACAGGCAGTGTTGGTCAGAGTGCTAATGAGTAAATTATATGAGCCTGGCTGAAGTCTGTGGGTCTCTGTTGCACAGACAGGGAGAGTCACATTAGTCCATGGACCTGGTTATGGGATCAAGACTAGATATAGTATCAAGAAAAAAACCTTGGATGTTGAAGTTAGGACATACATTAATTAGCACCTGGAAGAGGATATGTGAATTCCGAGTACCAACTGGGGTGATGGAGAAAAATAGATAACAGACACGAGGCAAGTTGCAGGTGGGGCCATCCCAGATGAAGGCTAGAGCTTCTCTGAGGCAACGGTGGATGTGGTCAGCCTAGGTTAGTGCAAACATGTGGAAGCCTAGGCATTACCTATCACTCAGGTTAGGTGGCCAGACTAGATTAAGACACTGAAGGTGGGACCTGGGTAGAACCTGCACATTACATGAAGGCTTCAGTGGGGAAGTCCAGGGAACCAAACAGGTTGACACCAGAGGAAGCCTTGTGTGACTGCATACCATGTCACTTTTTGCAATTCCACAAAAGGTGTTAGGGTGAGCGCTGTAGGTTAAGGTGAGAAGAATGGTATATTTTCTGGGTTCTCTAGAGAACATAACTCATAAAATGAGTATGTATGGGATTTATTAGAGTGGCTTACAGGCTGTAATCCGACTAGTCCAAAAACGGCTGTCTACAATGGAAGTTCCAGGAATGCAGGTGATGTTCATTCTACCGGCTTGATGGTTTCAGCTGGTCTTCAGTAAGCATCTAAATCCCAAAGAAGTAGGCTCTAATGCCAGTGAATCAAGAGCATGGGCAAGCAGGAAAAGAGCAATAATTTCTTTCTCCCTTGTCTTTTACCTAGGCAGCCACGCCCAATTCTACCCCACACCATAGGTAAGTCTTCCCACATAAAGTGATCTGGATTTAATGTGGGACTTCGTACCTCATATGATCCATAGTTGTGTTCATTGACTTGGATGTTTAGGTAATATCAGATGTAGTTAGTTGATAATAGAGAATAGTAATCACAAACAGGTAAGGAGGGACATGGTTAAGGAAACAGAAAGAACTTATGACTCGTTTGATGGAAACCTAGACCTTGGCTCCTTTGCCATTGGGGGTGGACATAGTAGGACTATGAGAATGTCTTGGGACAAGGGCTACATCTATTGGGTTACAGAATGTGTTGGTGGGAACACCAAGGGCACTCATTGTCCTTGCTCTTCAGGAGGACATGCGAAATATTGGTACCTAATGAGGTAGTGGAGGAAGACTACCTGTGGGGTTTACAGGGAAAACAGGTGTTGGTGAAATCCTTGACCTTTGGTATGGTATTCTCAAGGTTGGAGCATGGGATAAGGGACACATAGTAGACAAGTATATTTCGAGTGAGTTGATGGATCCATCCCAGAAGTGGTCTGTGGTTGATCACAGCTAGGGTGTCCTGTATATATCCTAGAGCTTTGATGTATGCCAGGAGAGGGTATTTCGTCTTGTCCTTGTCACTAGATGTTAACATGTGTTAGATTGTTAATGAAGTCCTGTGTAGTCTGAACACAAAATACTACTTGTGTCATACTGAAGGGATCAGAGTACTCCTGTTAGAGGGCATGGTAAGTCTAGGTGCTGAAGGATATGATTCAAAAACCACAGGAAGAAACTGGGTGGTTACATGTAGGGTGAGTCCTGACAGAAGTCTAGGTTTTTGCTGTAGCACAAGTATGGTGTTGGAGTCAGACTAGTTGGAATACAGGCGGTCGAGTACATACTAGGCAATGGAGGAACATTCAGGGTCTGGATAACAATGCAGTTGATGGGGGCCACATAATAGGGGTCAAGATAGACCGTGCACAAGGGGGTGTGGAACCTGGTTATTCAGGAACATTGTGGAAGCATCATGGTAAGTACTGGTGAGTTATTGCAGGTAAGTAAGTCCTGGTTATAGCCCAGAGCATGGATGTAGTTACAGCTGGGTTAGACTAAGCAAGGACAGAAGATGTGGAACGCTTAGCAAGCCTCGAGTTCAGATGCTGTGGCATCTGAACTAGAACTGGAGGGTTGCAGAAAAGAGTTATATGCAGAGGTCAAGGGATTTCACCATGCTAGACCTTTAAGTAGGATATGATGGCAAACTTAAGGGATAAGGTTAGACCCTGGACTATGATGTGGCCATTCTCATTATCCAGTATTATGATAAAGGCTACCTAGAAAGTTGTCTGTGGGATTTGGCGTCTATAGGGGTCCCTCGGTCAATGTCGGTGAGTGCAGTGTTAGCACATCCTGAATCCTCCCTGAAACCCAGAGACAATCAGATGCAACAGGGCATCACGTCAAGCTAGATCTCATTTATTGTATAACAGTAACACTCTCTTAAATCAGAAATGTACAGGGTGGTAATAGTATTACCCAGTACTTTTAAATGTATTCCTATTATGTATCTAGTGTCCTGTTCCCTCTTGGGCACCATCTGGGAGTATTATAACATCATGTGTGAGTTTATGCCGCCAATTGATATTCTTAGTAAACATTTGAAGCCTTGCCTCTATAGATTCCTTCCAGTGCCATGTTGTAAATGCCAACGGTTGTCATCTTGGATCACTCCCTCTTCTGGTGGGACATGATCTGTGCTTCTCCAGGTGTGGGTGTCTGCAGGTTAGATTGAGCCCTGCTAGAATAGAAGCCTATAGCTCTTCTGAAGTACACTTGGTATTGATAAAATAGGCAGAGGCAAAGATGTGGGGCCCTGGGGAAGCCAAGAATTTAGCTGCTGAGCAAGCATAGCAGGCATCATTTGGCCATGGCAATGGATTGGGGCCTGGACTAAATCTGTTGGGTTTGGTGACAATCTTAGGTACAGAGGGGAGAAGTACAGACAAAGCTAAACTGTTCAGGAGGACATGGAAAGTCTGGGTAACAAGTGCAGTGGCAGAGGGTGTGCAGACGAGGCCATAGGGTGGGAGGTGGGAGGTAGGGCAGTCCTGCCTAATGCCCAGAGTACAGGCCTTAGTAGTCCCACTAGGAAAAGGCTGTGGGATACTGCATAAGTATAAATGTTGGCTACTGTGCAGGTGAGCCTGACCAGAATAGGCTAAAGTACTTGTTGTGAGTCCCAGACTAGATCTGGATGGTTTCAGAGAACACTTGGATTAGTAGGTCTGGGGTACTTACCTAGCTCTTTCTGAAAAAGTGTTTGGATTAGGAAATCAGACGTACTCACCAGGAAAGATCCCAAATGAACACTTGGGTACCTAATAGTTTGGTGAGGGATTCATGGGAGGGATCTGTAGGTGGTTGCAGTTAACATAGGTTCTACCTGAAACCTAGAGCTAAATTGCTCCTCTATGGCAAGATTGGTCAGTCTAGGTGAGGGCACAGGATATGGGACCCTTGCTAGAACCTGGAAGAACATGGGTAGTCTCAATATTTAGTGGCATGGTGCTACTATATGGTGTCAGGTAGGGGGTATCCTGGTCAAAGCCTAGAGCTTTGGGCTGGTCACACTAGACCAGGCAAAGGATATAGGACAAGGGTTACATCTAGCAGGTTACAGAAAAGGAGCAGATGGGGAGGTCATCCACTTGCTGATTGTGGGACTTGGGCTGAATCAGGAACTCACTAGGCTTGACACTTGCGAGAGTATAGCAGGTTAAGAAGTGTGGTTACCTAGTGTGGCTGGTCGAATCTGCCCAGAAAGGTCCTTTAGGTGGATTCCGGTAAGGTGGGTACTGGCTGAAACTTAGACCTCATCTGTAGCACAGGCTAAACTTTTCAGACTAGGCTGATAAAAAAGATTTGAGACCGTGTGAAGCCTAGATGTTTGCTGTTCAGGCTGGGGTGGCCAAACTAGTCCAGGGTACTGGTTTGGCCACCCCAGTGTTAGATGCCCGTGTTAGATCTGGGTGTTGAAGAAAACGAATGGATGGGGGGATCTAGGGAACACACTGAACTCGACCATAGGAGGATATGGAAAGTCTAGGTATCTACTGAGGTATCTGTGCAGAAGGGACTTGTGGCTAGTTGCAAGTAGGTCAGGTACAGGTGGAAACCTACAGTTTGATTGTGGTACATTCATGGGTGGTCAGATTACGGAGGTGCATATGATATGGGACCAATAGTAGACTCTGGAGCATTATATGAGAGTCTTGGTACTCAGTGGGGTGGTGCATGTTGTTCAGAAGGGTCCTATTGGTGGTTGCAGGTAGGACAGGTCCTTACTGAGGCCTAGAACTTATTTCTAGCCCTAGCAGTGGTGGGCAGACTAGACAAGTGTAAGGATGTGGAACCCTGTAAGAGCCTTGATGATGGCTGCTGGGCAGGTACAGGGCTCCCGAATATGACTGTGCACTGATTGTGGGACTTGGATGGATCTGGAAGATTGCAGAAAAGGGGTTGATGGGCATTTCAAGGGGACTCACCTACTTGATCCTGGGAGAGGAAGTAGGATGTCTGTGTACCTAGTGGGGTGGTGGAGGCAATTCAGAGGGATTTGTGGTTGGTTGCAGGTAGGGAGGGTCCTTGGATAAACATAGATATTTTTCTGTAAAGGCTGAATGTTCAGACTAGGCTGAGGTGTGGATTATGAGGCCTATGCAACACCTTTTGTGGAGGATCTAAGGAGTCTGGGTACCAAGTCGGGTGGTAGAGACCATGACAAACAGATCAGGCTATAACCTGAAGAGGGATATAGGAAGTGTATTACCTAGCGGGGTTGTGGATGCAGTCCAAAAGAGACTTGTAGGTGACTGCAGATAGGGTGTGTCCTATTTGCAGCCCAGAACTGGCTGGAAGGCAGGCAAAATTGGTTAGAATGGGCAAAGAATGTGGGACTCTCTTGAAATCAAGTTAGGAAGGGTCCTACTTGAAGTATAGAACTTGTTTGCAGCATAAGCATGGGTGGTCAGATTAGGCTAGCGCAAAGAATATGGGTCCCTTGTTGCGCCCCCAAGAAGATTGTGGGGGTTTCTGTGTACTGAGTGGGTTTATGGGGGTCACACAGAATGAATCAGTCTAGACATTAGAGGAGGCAGTATGAAGTATGGGTATCAAGTTATATGGTAGAGGCAGTGCAGAAGGTGTCTGTGGGTAGTTGTAGGAAGGCGAGATTTGGTAAAAGCCTAGGTTGCCTCTAGGCTTTTACCCACTCCCATTGATAAGAGTCCCACAAAATCATCAAACTAACAGCCATAGCACATACAGAGAGGACCTGGTGCAGAGTCATACAGGCTCTATGATTGCTGTTTCACTCTCTGTGAGCCACTATGAGACCTTTTTAGTTGATTCAGTCGGCCATGTCCTCCTGGTATCCTTCATACACTCTGACTCCTATAGTCTTTCCTCTCCCTCTTCCACGGGGTTCCCTGAGCTTTGAGGGGAGGGCTCCGATGGATGTCCAATTTAGACTCTTTCTACTCATAATGTCTGGCTGTGAATTTCTGCACTCCTCCCATCTGCTGACTGAGGAAGCCTTTCTGATGATGACTGGAAAAGGAACCAATGTAGGATAGACTATCATTACAAATCATTTCATTGATTTTTTGGTCAGTCATGTTCAGCTCTACCCAAGTCTTTGGGCTATCCAGTCTTAAGTTCCTGGCCATCCAGGCAGTATATGGCATGTGCCTCAAATTGAAACAGACATTGTTTATCCACTCCCACAAGTTCTGTGCCCATGGACCCAGCACTGCCCTGGGTGTGCGTTTACACTGGATAGTTGAGAGAAGGCAGAGGTACTCTAAAAATGACTTTATCCTTTCCAGATCAAAATGGAACTGTCCTGCTAACTTGTGAGGTCTAGGAATGGGACTCAGGTTGTCAGGCCTCTACTGACTAAACTATTT